>NC_092233.1:63504359-63641859 GCF_036320965.1 Panulirus ornatus
TCACTGGCTCCTCATAACGTCTCACTACCTCCCTCATTAACAGGCACGACTAAAAACCGTCTCTTGCCTGTACGGGGCCAGGCTGCTGGTAAACATCACACCTTCCCTCACGTCGACCACTACGACCTCCCATTTTCCCCTTCTTAAGAACACGACCCATAGAGAACTGGACGAGCTCTGGAGATTAAAAATTAGTTTAAAAAATGGGGGAGAAATAATTCTCGGCCAAATTGTTGCAGAAAACACGGCACTGCTGCTGAGGATCTTAAGTGCATACTAAATGCTAATGTGTCCTTTAGCAAGCCAGATGGGGGGAGGGGTGTGGGCGGGTTAATGGCCAGCAGTCTTCAGGTGAACGCGTCTTCCAACATTATTTCCCCAGCGACCCACCGCCCTGGAGGAGGAGGAGCACTGCTCGCACCCGTCCCTGCCTCCCTCACCCTCAACACTCTTCATCCTGAACCTGTGGATCCTGCAACACTGAGGACGTAAGACATCCAGGTGGGATGCAACACATCCAGGACGGATGCAACACATCCAGGACGGATGCAACACATCCAGGACGGGTGCAACACATCCAAGACGGGTGCAACACATCCAGGTGGGATGCAACACATTCAGTACCGATGCAACACACCCAGGACGGGTGCAACACATCCGTGACTGATGCAACACACACAGAACGGGTGCAACACATCCAGTACTGATGCAGCACATCCAGTACGGATGCAACACATCCAGGACGAGTGCAACACACTGACAACGGTTGTAATTCATCCAGGAAGGGTGCAACACACCGACAACGGTTGCAACACAATGGTTCTTTTTTTACTTGCTGCGAAGGGCGTGAGTCGCCCTGCAGGAGGGACGGGATGATCGTCCAGGGCTGTCATTGGGAGACGGACGTTCCTAATCAGTCCCCCCCCCCCCCTGTCCCCCGGGGGTCAGAGAACCATTAAATCGTCTCATTTCCAACAAGACATTTGTTAAGCGAGTCAGTCCGGATCCTCCCATTAGTGATGTGGCTGTGAAGGACAAGAGCCTGGGTGATATACGTCTCTCTCTGCACGACAGTAAGAAATGTTTTGAACATATGTGCATTGATGTGTGTGTGGTGTGTGTGTGTGTGTGTGTGTGTGTGTGTGTGTGTGTGTGTGTGTGTGTGTGTGTGTGTGTGTGTGTGTGTGTGTGTGTGTGTGTGTGTGTCTCATCTGTCTCCAGGCTGTGTGTCAGTTCATGCTTTGTAATTCATCTTTGATAACAGGTGAGAAATGAACTGACAATGAACATTGTTAAAATCGCTCCTGATGTTGAAATTAACTTAAAATTCCACATTTGTCACAGAAGTAGCGTGTTGACGTTTGTGTAGGACACACACACACACACACACACACACACACACACACACACACACACACACACACACACAGGGGCCTCCCTGGTATAGTGGTCAGTCTTTACGAAAATCTTAAGTGTGTAACTTCAGGTCATACTTTGGAGTCCAGTTATCGTATGTACGACGGAGATGTTTATGCAGATTCGTTCAATATGACTTTTTGCTTCGAAAACCATATATGATGGTCGGTTATCATCCGTTATCTTCAAGGACTTTCACCATTACTGTTCTTAACAATTTGCTTAGAACTAAAATAAGGCTAGATGGTCAGTAGGTCGAGGTGCATTTTCTTTGAAAACTGGTTGTTACGTTCGCTGGTTCCCAGTCGTTTGACTCTTTCCCTTCCTGCAGTGATGTGTCGACTACGTTGGGGCTGGAGGACGGATGGTGGGGAAGGAAGGAGGGGATCAGGAGGAAGGATGGGGCTTGGGAGAGATGATCCAGAGATGATGGGGAGGGGGAGGGAATGGGTTACTGGAGGAAGGATGGGGCTAGAGGCCAGGGATGGTGGTGGCGTGGACGGAGGGATGGAAGCAGATCCTTTTTTCAAGCCGGGGAGGTATTATTCACACGTCGCTGGAGGGAAGTTCTCAGCACATGGAAATATCGTGTGAGGACACATGTCCTGCCAATCTTTGGTAAAGAAGGCTTGGAAATTGCGATGGATTACGGACCAGTCTCTGTGACGGGTGTGGTCTGTACAGTACCAGAAAAGTATTATCAGAAAGCAAGTGGATGACTACTGGCAGGAGAGAGAGAGAGAGAGAGAGAGAGAGAGAGAGAGAGAGAGAGAGAGAGTATTAATGAGGCCCTGTGGTAGGGGCAGCGCTGGTGGTGGTGGCTGGGTGTGGTATGGGGATGGTAGCGGTATGGGTGAGGTATGGGTAGGGAAGGCAGGGAGGAGGCGCGGGGGGGGGGGGGATGATGGAGGTGGTGTCAGGAGTTGATTGGCAAGAGTTGCTGGTGGTGGTGGTGGTGGTGGTGGTGGTGGTGGTGGGGGGTGGCTGCTGTTAGTGGTGGGGCGGGGATAGTGGTGGCTGCGGCAGGCCAGGAAGGGAGTGCGGCGGGAGAGGAGGGTGCGGCGGGGGGAGGGTGCGGCAGGGGTTGAGGGTGCGGCAGGGGGGGGGGGGGTTGAGGGTGTTCCGTTGTCTGTCTGTTGGTCTTGTTGCTCTGTACCTCTCGTGTTGTTGTGTTTGTGCCTCTGTTGTGTACTGTTACCGTTAGCAGCGATGGTGTGAGGTCAGGTGTGGCTGTTCACTATGGCGTAGCGGCGTGGGTTGTGCCCGTCACTGCGTGTGTTGTGGACCTGGCCTGCAGAGAGGAAGGTCACTGCAGGTCAGCTATCCAGAGCGCAGTGAGGCAGGTCATTGCCGGTCATTCACTCAGAACGTAACTGCTGAAATCATCACAGGTCATCCTACAAGGACTTCTTTGGTCAGCTCAGTACAGGTCATTCATCCATAGCCCAGTGGGTCAGGTCAGCTTGTAGGTTAGGTCACGTACGTTTAAGCAAAGATTAAGGGTTTCACTTTAAGTTTAAAGGTCATGCAAGGTCAGTAGAATTCTCTATAACATAGGCATTGCACTCCTAGGAAGAGGTCAGGTCAGGTCAGGTCATGGAGATGAGATCCAAGTATTATATTCATAGAAAAGTAGGTCAGACAAGGATCGTATGCCAGGTCACGTCAGTACAAGAGGGGTTGGGGTGATTCAGGTCAGCAGTGATAATATCAGCAAGAGGTCATCTCAGGTCAGCAGAGGTCATGTCTCAGGTCACGGGGTCGTCAATTCAGTAGTGTTGTCAAGAAACAGAACAGTGACTTAAACTGTGTTGCCAATAACGAGGGAGAGACAGCATGAGTGAGAGGAAGATGTGTGGTAATGATGGAGAGAGAGAGAGAGAGAGAGAGAGAGAGAGAGAGAGAGAGAGAGAGAGAGAGAGAGAGAGAGAGAGAGAGAATGTGTGTATCTTTGCATCCACCGTAAAGTATAAGAGGTGTGGGGGGAGGAGGTGGGCCGGCCACGGTATAGTCCGCCCATCCGGAACTTGGCCTAAAGCTGAGGTGAGCCCCGCCCCTGGCTCTCTCTCTCTCTCTCTCTCTCTCTCTCTCTCTCTCTCTCTCTCTCTCTCTCTCTCTCTCTCTCTTGTTGCTGCGTCCTGTGGCCCCGCTGGGCGCCCCTCCTCCCACCGTCTTCAACTACTTCCTGGGCCGTTCAGGTGAGGTCACCAAACCCTGCACTGGTGTTAGACTCGTGTGATCAGGTGTTCACCAGACTCACAACCACCTGGTATTATTGTGTGGTTAAAGACGTGGTATGATCATATGGTTAACATCAAAACATCATCTTTACTGTTGGAGTTAGTGAGTATAAACTATATCGAAATAGGAAAAAAGATACGCGCTTATTTCCCACATTTCCCTCCCAGTTCCTCCCTTTACTCCCTTTCCCCTTCTTCACCCTTCCCTTTGCCCCCCCCCCCCTCGTTCCTTGGATTCCCCCCACCCCACCCTCATGCCCCCGGCTCAAACCTCTTCCCTCCTCCCTCCCCCAACACCAGCCTTGGGTCAGCCAGTGTCAATATTCAGTCTCCATTTACAGGAAGAGCTTGGGTGCACTTTCTTGAAACTTTGGTCACGCCCAAAGTGTACGGCCGGGCTCTCTCTCTCTCTCTCTCTCTCTCTCTCTCTCTGCAGGCAGGCAGGGTCAAGGCGAGAGGCGATATACTGAGAAAAGTCACCCAGGTCCTAGGGCGAGGCGAGGCGAGGCGTCGCACTGGAAAGAATCTACATAGTTGCTCGCGAGTGGAAGATATTTACATATGAGAGGCAGCAAAGTGTGGCCCTGCATCCACACACACACACACACACACACACACACACACACACACACACACACACACACACACACACACACATAGCCCTGACGCAGCCAAGGGATGGTTGTTGAGAGGTTTAAGGTCCTCACAGCCAGGGGTCTGTTAGGGAGGTCTCAGGTCCACACAGGCCTGACTCAGCTCAGGGAATGTTGAGGATCGTAGGTTCTAACAGACCCTGACACAGCCAGAAGGCTGTTGAGGGTCAAGGGTTCACACAGGCCTGATACAGGTAGAGACTGTTGAGTGACACAGGTCCACACAGCCCTGATAGAGCTAGGGACTTTCGAGGACCCTCCCTCTTCTTCAGGTCCCCCCTCATATAACACCGCGGTGGGGGTCAGGGGCGAGGGGTCTGGTCACGGTCTGTTGAGGCAAGATACAAGGACCAAGTACCGTAGTATATATATATATATATATATATATATATATATATATATATATATATATATATATATATATATATAACGTTGAGGGTGTTAATGCAAATTGAACATGAAAACGTTATGTACATAGATGGTCCTGGGTCCTGGACAACTCTCTCTCATCTTGGTTCCTCATTATTCTTCGTTTCTTTTCATATTTTCTCACAAGAATTGGTAATCAATTGTCCCATTTCCTTCGCTTCTTCTGTTGTTAGTGTTTCCTTACGAGACGTCTTCATGGTCATCTGTTGTTTCGTCACAGTAAACTACGGGTCACCTCGCCTGGGGAAGGTGCGTGGAGGTCGACACCATATTTGTGGCTTCGGTCCACTAAGGTCCCTGGTGATCCTCTGGGCTCTGTGGCGGATCCTCTGTGCTTTATGGTGGGTCTTACAAGGTGCGGGAGGTGAGTCTCTCTCTCTCTCTCTCTCTCTCTCTCTCTCTCTCTCTCTCTCTCTCTCTCTCTCTCTCTCTCTCTCTCTCTCTCTAGAACCACCTCAAAGGGTTGTTTTGGGGAGGTCTGGTGGTTGGTTGTTGGGTTGTATATCTAGGTTGTTGGTCGGTTGTTCCCGGTTGTCTCTGTGGGTGTTGACGGGTTGTGGTTTATGGTGGGTCTTGATTCACTGAAAAGTTTGCTGAGCCGTGATCATACGAGTCAGGGCTGAGGTGTGACTGGTAGGGTCTTGGCTAGTCGTCCCCGTGTGTTGGCTGGGTGGTGACACAATCCATGTATACATATGTAGAGATCTGAGGAAGGTCTATGCCACAGGTTTACTAGATTGCTGACTGGTCAATAGAGTGACGTATTAAACGTTGTAGGCAGCGCATTATATTCCCCTGTTGATATTGTGATGTGATAACCATATATGATATAACCTTTTTAAACTGACGTTGGCAAGGTCTAGACTGATGATTGTGCTGAAGTTCATCATGAAATACCAAATAAGATCAGACCAGACGTCATCATAGGAAGTCTTATTGACTGTAGATCATAATGTCTAACGATGCAGGTGTTGGATGGAGACATGTTTAATTAACAGGTTAAGGTTTAGAAACAATGGAAAGTATAATCATGGTACTTATACGTAGTACTTGTAATGATAGTACTTGTAATATCACTATTACATGATATGCTCAGGTTTGGTAAGGGTGTTTGTCTTCAGTATTATCATACAAAATGTGTCTTCTATGGTTAAGGGGGCCGGGAGCCACCGGACTGGAGATCCTCGCCTCCTTTGCTATCACTTTCTAAAATCAGGAACGCGAGACAGATGGCACTTCCCACAGTCCACCCAGCTGTTCATCCTCCCTGATGGGCGTGTCGATAAAATGGGTACCTCCCAGCCAGTGTGTGTGTGTGTGTGTGTGTGTGTGCAGATAAAGACCTAGCATGGAGAAATATATGATTACGAACAGAAACACATTGCACAACCCGTAATTAGTGAATATCCGTCTTCGCCTTCCGCTCTCCTCGAAGTATCATGAGGAGGACCGTGAGGGACCTGCCTCATGTCACTCACCATTAACCTCACTCCTCATCTGGAAGACCCCCCCAGATGACCTCATTAGTACGGAGACCGTCATTAGCGACCACCTGGGTAGTAGGGATGAAGGTCGTTAAACCCGGATGTCCCTCAGGTGATTTAACGACGCCTTAAGATGGTGTTTGTTATCATGGTCGGTCCTCGTCCTCCTCCTTCTTATATGTTAGAAAAAATCATTACAATCTCTGTCTTGTCTTGTTGATATCAGAAGTCGTTATCTTGGAGCACAGTCTGTTGATATGCATGACAGGCCGTTATCTGCTTGGAAGTAGAGACTGTTATCTTGTTTAAACAACGGCCGTTATCTTGGCTTAGACCACAGGATATTATCTTGGTATACATAGATTACAGAGTGTTATCTTGAATGGTTGTGATATAACCTTAAGATCTGCTGATACGAAATGAAATTGTTAGGTCAATATTGATGTCACACACACACACACACACACACACACACACACACACACACACACACACACACACACACACAATTCTTCCAGTTTACTTAACTGCTTTTCAGGGGAGAGAAGCAACGGCCGTTGTCCAGCGTTCCTCTCCTGTTGATCCGGTGGTCTGAGTGTAGATCTTCCCGTTGACCGGCTGAGCCAGCTCCCTACCTCGCTGGATCCACCTGTGCTTAAAAGCCAGCTGTGGAGGGGGGGGGGGGATGTGATGGTGTCAGAAGACACCCCTCACTCCCGTCCGGGAGTAGTTATACGTTGCCATCTGGATGAGCCAGCTGTGCAGGTGGTGGTAGCGGACCGGAGGCATGTACTATCTGGGAAGGCTAATGGCAGATGGCAACGATGTCTTAGGACGCTGTATGACCCAGCTGAGCGAACCAGCTGGGCAGATGGCACCGGTGCCACTGGACGCTATATGACCCAAATAAGTCAACCAGCTGGGCAGGTGGCACCGGTGCCGGTGATAGATGGTTCCATGGTCCCATAACAGTGGACTTAACGTGTCCATAACATGAGACTATGAGTCTCAGTAACACCAGATGATGGTCTTCTATAACACGTTGTACACCTTGTCCAGGGTTGTACAACCACGTGTGTGTATGTATATATATATATATATATATATATATATATATATATATATATATATATATATATATATATATGGGGATAGGGGATTAAGAATACTTCCCACGTATTCCCTGCGTGTCGTAGAAGGCGACTAAAAGGGGAGGGAGCGGGGGCCTGGAAATCCTCCCCTCTCGTTTTTTTTTTTTTTTCAATTTTCCAAAAGAAGGAAAAGAGGGGGGCCAGGTGAGGATATTCCAAAAAAGGCCCAGTCCTCTGTTCTTAACGCTACCTCGCTAACGCGGGAAATGGCGAATAGTTCAAAAGAAAAAGAAAATATATATATATATATATATATATATATATATATATATATATATATATATATATATATATATATATATATATATATATATATATATATATATCCGAGCTTCCATATTACATTCCCTAGCCTCTAGCAGCAAGGATTCGAACCATCGCCACGTGTGTGTCAGCTGACGCGTGAGCCGGTGCTGCACGTGGTAAAGGCCTGGCTATTCGATTGGAGGTCAGCATTTTCGCCCGCCACACAAGTGGCGAAGGTTCGAATCCTCGCTGGTGGAGGGTATTATATAACGAATACTCCTGGTGTGAGATCAACAGCGCTGGAGAAAGAACACAACGGTGGAGTAAAATGATGGAGAACGCGTGGAGAAGGAAGGAGGGGGCTGGTGGAGAGTGAGGGAGTAGATGAGTGGGGGAGGAAGGGAAGGGTGGGTCCAGGTCAGGCAGTACTGAGGGAGTGAGTTAGGCCCACTCGGAGCTGGTCCCCCTCCCCTGCTTGATGAGTCCAGCCCACCCTTTTCCTGACTCCCGCGTCCTCGGTGGGTCCAGCCCACCCTCATACGGACACCCAACCTTCCTAGTAGGTCCAACCCACCTCTCCTACTGACACCCACCCTCCCTGGTGCCTCCGTCCCACCCTACCTGCCCACACCCACCCTACCCCCTCTACCAAGGCGATATGGTGGGTGGTGGTGGGTGGGGGGGAGGGATATTGGCAGGCGACATTTAAGAGGTCAGGTTCGTAACGATGAGAATATTCAGACGTGAGAAGCAACCTTAACTGTGGTCGATATTTGGGAGTCCAAACTGCCCTGACGCCGAGAACATTTACATAGCCGAGCCAAACCCTTGGCAAGTCAACGAGATGGCCACACACCTGAACCCCGGAGATATGTAGGCAGGCTCTCACCTCGGACTCTAGCCATGTTTATGAACTCCAGCGATTTGTACAGTAAGGGGGCAGGTGGCGTGGTGACTTGCTCTCTAATGTATGATCTGACATCATACTGTATCTAACGCAGGTTCACCGCATTTTATCTTGTTACGTTGAGGTCTGAACATACAACTGTTGTTGAGGTCTGAACATACAACTGTTGTTGAGGTCTGAACATACAACTGTTGTTGGATTTCGAAGACCAGGTACGGCTGGTCAGTCTACCTTGCTCGTCACGCTGGATGAGGACCTGAAGCCCAGGCTGACGATGGAGGCTGTTATATGGATCTCACCTCAACGATGGAAGGTAATCCAACTGTTGCCTCAACTAACAGGTCGCCTTCATCCCCGTCACGCGATATATATATATATATATATATATATATATATATATATATATATATATATATATATATATATATATATATATATATATATATATATTTGGGTGTAGTGTGTAAGTCGCAATTCTTCCTTATGTCTTCGTCATTTCGTCTTGCATCCCGTCCATGGTCCGCGTCTTCCATCCGTGGTCCGCGTCTTCCGTCCGTGGTCCGCGTCTTGCGTCCGTGGTCCGCGTCTTGCGTCCGTGGTCCACGTCTGCGTCCGTGGTCCGCGTCTTGCCTCCTTCGTGCGTCAGGTCCCCGGGAGACTTCCCGTGGCCGTCCTGTAAATATTTTCCTTTAATTATTTTTTATTTGAACATGAGTCCCATACTGTTCACCAAATTTCTTTCTAATCGGGGAAAAAATCTGAATATGTTTCCTCTGATTTTGATGATAATGATAACTAAACATACCAGCAATTCTTGCAACAAGAGAGGAGAGCCAGAACCTCTTGTGCTACAGATCACACCACTCCCTCACCCATCAGCCAAGATCCAACCTAATTCTCGACCCAGAAGACCCGAAATGACTGTCCTCATCGCTAATTACCACCCGATTATCACTCCATAATTTCTCCAGATATCCGACAGGATCGTCGTGTGACGTGGTTGGTGGTGGGGGGGTCGTGTTGATGAGTGCCTGGGTTGCCACAGCGTCTTATACTGAGCCATTGATTCCAAGGTCCAGGCAGTTGTACCTGTATTGTTAGGCTGTACTGTGTTGTCTGAATGCTTCATGTATTATCATTATCATTAACATCATCATTATTATTATTATTATTATTATTGTTATTATTATTATCATTATTATTATCATCATCATTATTATCATTATTATTATTATTATTATTATTATTGTTATTATTATAATTATTATTATTATCATTATCATTATTTGTTGTAATGTCGTGACATTTAAGACTCCTTTCATATCTTCATCACAAGGACGGTTGTATGAGTGGTACGTGATTACCTGTGTGTATTGTACAAGGAGGGAGTTACTGCTCTCGTCAGGGCCCACCAACCATCTCTCGACATTTTTCTGTCATCAACACAACGTTTCACACTTATGTATGCCGGCCACAGACACGATCTCCTAACTCAGTTTATTCCGTCCCTCCACCACTCCTTCTACATCATGAGAAATACTTCTTTATGTCTTTTCTAAAACGATTTTTTTTTTTTAAACCTTGAGTTTTGGCCGCTGCTTGTTCTGTTATTTTTTCTTTTTTGCATTTTTGGAAGACCTGTTGACTGGTGACGTCATCAGATTGTTTCGAAAACTTATAGAACATGATCAAGACACTGGCTACCCTCCTCCCTTCCATGCTGAACACATTTATGGTCTCTGCCCCATGTCATTCATCTTTCTTAATTCTAGTACCATTTTTTGCCCCCTTCTGAACCTTCTCAGTTCTTTGTGTTTCTTAAGTTCGGTGACCAAAATTGAGAATCGTAGTCTAGTTTTGGCCTAATGTGGGATGTGAATACCTTGTTGAATATTTCCTTATACATGTACTTGATTAACATAATTGCCATGATTGTCTTTATATTTTCTTAACTATGTTGGATGTCTGGCGTCAGGTAAGATACAAGTCCATCTCGCACACTGATTTGTGCATCTTACTTCATGATAGTTGATAATAAACGTATCGATGACTTTTTCTTCATTGTGATCCATTCATTGTATTTACTCATGGTGAATTTCATCAACTTTGGGCTTTGTCTAAGTCCCCTTGTAAGTTGATGCAACCCTCATGATGATGAATCATCAGCAAACATAATCCAGCAGGAGATCATTCCTTTTGGCAAAACATTTACAAAGGTCAAGAAGAGCAGTGGTCCCAAGAACCACTCTTGGAGCACACCTTTGGTGACGCCCAACCCTTTTCGAGAAATCTCCGTTGACAGGAGTCTTCCGTTTCCTTCCACTGCTTCGTTCACCATCTTGGTTGTTCCTTCATTGTTACCTTTGTACGCTTGTTTTTCATTGAGATTCTTTGGAGGATTATGAATTATCAACTCCACTCTGCAATTCTCTCCTACAGTTACCCTTCCCATTGGGGTCTGTTTGATTATCCATCGATGTTTCCTGAAATATGATATTGGTCCTCATTAAGACACCGATTCCCCCTCCTCCTTTGCCTGCTCTTTCCCTGTTCATTTGGTCATTTCGTATCTCTTTAGTAGATTTTGATCCACTACTCCCACAGTATCTGGGTTGTTTTCCCTAATTCGGTCCTTGAACTCTACCTGTTTTCCATGTACGACCAGTGCGTCTGCATTTGCACACATTATGTTCAGTTTGATTTCTTGCTCTTGAGTTTCTTTTGTTTCTCAATTTTTTTTTTTTAAGTATTTGAGTGTATTCCTTACTTATGTCTTCACTGTATCCGCCAGATCTTTCGTCACAGAGATTCCACCTGGCGTGTCAGTATCGGCCAGCAGTCTTTGCATCAATATGTCGCCCTTGTCCAACCTTTCCTCTTTCGCCAGAATATTGACTTCTTTCAATCCAAAAAGCATCGATGATTTTCAATGTTTCTTTTCACCGGCGTTCTTAGTTTTGATAGTAAACTCCTGTCGTCTACGTCCTGCAATATTTCTTCCTCTCTGGATGTCTCAGACTCTCCATACCTTCCGTCATGCAGTGATCCTCTGTCGTCTAAAAAACCTTCCATCCAATCTACCACGTCCTCCCATGATTCACATTATGTCTCAGTGTGTGTTTATCGTGCCAGGCTTCAAATCCTTCAAATTTCTGGTGTTTTCGCCTCGTGATCAGCCATCAAGTTCCCACAACCTCCCTCCTGGCAACATAGTTATAATTGTCTGGTGATTAGCCTCGCCTCATGCCATGTCCGCCCCAAACTTGGTTCTTCGCCTCACACTAAGTAACTATTAGCTTTTAGTTTCAGCCCACAAAAAATGATGGCAAATGCACACACAAAATTTCAATCCAATTTGTTAAGTTTCTGAAAAGTTCTTCAGAAGTTCAGAGGCAAGTTCATGTACCAGGAATAAAGAATTTAATCATAGAGGGAGAAAAAGATTGAGAGGTTGTGTTTGCATGAAGCGTCAGTTAGTGGGTGGCGGGAGTGGATGATGTATGGAAATGTATAAATCTAATCATGTATGATATTTGGCTCACACTATTACGCGTGTTCTAATGAATGGCCCAAAGAAAAGCTTATGAATGAATTCATGTATAGTGACCTCAGTATGACACAGCCATACCTATGATATAGTTTTGTATGATCCTGTAATCCTGTTCTTATGTAAATGTGTAAGATATGTAATCCCATATGTAATGCTGAGGTAAATGAACATCTATCTATCTGTCTTTTTACATATGGATAGCTGGGTGTAGATGTTTGTAGGTGGATAGTATGAGTAGATAGGTTGGAGAATACGTGTGGTTAGTGTAGAGGGTATCTGTGCGTGTGTGTGTGTGTGAGTGTGTGTGTGCGTGTGTGTGTGCAAGGAAGGGCTTCCACAAGACGACCTTCCTCACCAGGAGGCCACCCCTGCCCGGCTGCTGTATACAGGGTATGGGTCGGTCAGTCGGAGTCCCCGGGTCAGACCCGGTCTCACACACGGCCTCCTCACCATGTTGATTGCTCCAGCCGTCTTGGCCTGCCTCCTCTGACAATCGCTGCGGGGTAACACTCCTCCCCTTCCCCCATCACAACCCCCCAGATCCTGCCTCCCTCTTCCCCGACCGTCTTGCCTGGGGACCCGTCCTGCCACTGGAAAACGCCACCGACTCCCCGACTTCCTCATCATCGACCGACTCCCCGACTTCCCCATTGGTCTTATTCTCGAATTGACGCCATATTGATCAAGGGGAGGGGGGGGGGGGGTGACCATTGGGGAACTCTTATGGTGACTGTGGGAGGCAGGTACCTGGCCAGCCAGCCTACACACACACACACACACACACACACACACACACACACACACACACACACACACACACACACACACACAACGTCAAAACGGGAGCCTGAAGGCTGTTAACTAGGGCTGTCCTCCCCCCTCCCCCCTCTAACAAGATCATTGTACACAACATTCCCCGGGTGTGGGTGGTGACTGTTCCCCGGGTGTGGGTGGTGACTGTTCCCCGGGTGTGGGTGGTGACTGTTCCCCGGGTGTGGGTGGTGACTGTTCCCCGGGTGTGGGTGGTGACTGTTCCCCGGGTGTGGGTGGTGACTGTCCCCCGGGTGTGGGTGGTGACTGTCCCCGGGTGTGGGTGGTGACTGTTCCCCGGGTGTGGGTGGTGACTGTCCCCGGGTGTGGGTGGTGACTGTTCCCCGGGTGTGGGTGGTGACTGTCCCCGGGTGTGGGTGGTGACTGTTCCCCGGGTGTGGGTGGTGACTGTCCCCCGGGTGTGGGTGGTGACTGTCCCCCGGGTGTGGGTGGTGACTGTTCCCCGGGTGTGGGTGGTGACTGTTCCCCGGGTGTGGGTGGTGACTGTTCCCCCGGGTGTGGGTGGTGACTGTTCCCCGGGTGTGGGTGGTGACTGTTCCCCGGGTGTGGGTGGTGACTGTTCCCCGGGTTGTGGGTGGTGGACTGTCCCCCGGGTGTGGGTGGTGACTGTCCCCCGGGTGTGGGTGGTGACTGTCCCCGGGTGTGGGTGGTGACTGTCCCCCGGGTGTGGGTGGTGACTGTTCCCCGGGTGTGGGTGGTGACTGTTCCCCCGGGTGTGGGTGGTGACTGTTCCCCGGGTGTGGGTGGTGACTGTTCCCCGGGTGTGGGTGGTGACTGTTCCCCGGGTGTGGGTGGTGACTGTCCCCCGGGTGTGGGTGGTGACTGTCCCCCGGGTGTGGGTGGTGACTGTCCCCCGGGTGTGGGTGGTGACTGTTCCCCGGGTGTGGGTGGTGACTGTCCCCCGGGTGTGGGTGGTGACTGTCCCCCGGGTGTGGGTGGTGACTGTTCCCCGGGTGTGGGTGGTGACTGTTCCCCGGGTGTGGGTGGTGACTGTCCCCGGGTGTGGGTGGTGACTGTTCCCCGGGTGTGGGTGGTGACTGTTCCCCGGGTGTGGGTGGTGACTGTCCCCGGGTGTGGGTGGTGACTGTCCCCCGGGTGTGGGTGGTGACTGTTCCCCGGGTGTGGGTGGTGACTGTTCCCCGGGTGTGGGTGGTGACTGTTCCCCGGGTGTGGGTGGTGACTGTTCCCCGGGTGTGGGTGGTGACTGTTCCCCGGGTGTGGGTGGTGACTGTTCCCCGGGTGTGGGTGGTGACTGTCCCCGGGTGTGGGTGGTGACTGTTCCCCGGGTGTGGGTGGTGACTGTTCCCCTCGCTTGTTCATTGTTGTTATCGGGCGGACCTCCAGAAGAAGTTGTTGACCGGTGATGGCAGTGGTGAGTCCTGGTATGTTGGCGTCATGACTGCTGCGTGTTAGATCCATCACGATCGTGACTGCTGCTGCTGCCTGGATGACTCTCAGTGAGGCTCGTTATGAATAAACCATCTCATCCACAAGGCTTCGAAACCATAACGAGACTTCGAAACCACGACGAGGGTCGAGCGCATGATTTCGAATCCTGGTTACGGCTGTCGGTCCACGGTCAGCCCAGCTGTTCATCTTTCCCTAAATTTTGGTCGATGAAATGGGTACTTGCCTTAGACTAATATATATATATATATATATATATATATATATATATATATATATATATATATATATATATATATATATATATATATATATATATATAGTCTTAAAAAGATGGCCTTCATTATGGCATTTAGTTGACCGTGTCGTCTCAGCTAAACATATCTGAGTCTTACCTGATGTGGACGACTGTGGTCAGAGTGTGACACCTCGCCACACACATAACACTGAACATAAACAATTACATCTATTTTACTTGTGAGGTCAAATAAGACGAACATACGTCAGCTGTGAGACCCATGAAAAGAAGCGACACACTGGATCAATCAGCTGTTGTCCTCACGTCACATGGGGGGAGGAGGAGGGGATCCGTGACGTCAATGGAAGACGAGTTGGGGGGGGGGGTCATCCGTGACGTTACGGGTGGGGTACAACTCTTACCTTGGCCCAGGTCAGCTTCAGTCTCCAGGTCAGACGAGGTCAACCAGCTCCGGTATTATTATTCCAAACGTCCAGTAATGGCATCCATATTTTCTACATAAGCTTAAATGTAATTCATATATAATTACAAGAATTGTTAGTTCACGAAATTCAGTCATCTGCTCCACCCTAGACAGTGAACCTTTTCTCAGAAGCTGACCATATAGATCCGAAGCTTCACTCGGGTATTGAAGCCTAAAGTTGTGTGGTACAGAACACAGACTTCGCTGAGTCGAACCCGTGGCTCAGAGGCTACTTTAAGACCTCTGGAAACACATGCACTTCACCTCACAGCAACACACTCCACCTCACAGCAGCACACTCCTCAGCCCCGCTTCACATCACAGGAACACATCTCACATTTTCTATTCAGTTGTCACATTCCACACATTTCTGCATGCATGACCCGCCGTGCCTGATGCTCTGACGAGGCGGCCCGTGAGGTCCCCTGGCCAGACACCACTCCTGCAGGCATGGCCTGACCTGACCTTGCATGACCTGACCTGGCCTGGATGACCTGACCTGGCCTGGATTGGTTTGATCTGTCCTGGGTTGACCTTTCCTGACCTGACCTAGCTGGCTAAATATTGATGTAAAATCGCAAGACAGTGAATGTTAGTTAGTGAGAATTACTATCAGCCAATATGTTATGCGCACACACACACACACACACATACACACACACACACACACACACACACACACACGCACACACATATATATATATATATATATATATATATATATATATATATATATATATATATATATATATATATATATGAGTTAGAGAGATAGATAGATAGATAGATAGACAGATAGTTAACCGCATTCACATGACGTACAACATTACAGATCTCCGTCTCCAACTGATTCTTAGACTCCTCCTCTGGTCTGTCTGCCACGAGACCCTTCTAGTCCAGCAGCAGTGTCCTCACCTGTCCCATTCGTCTGGAATGTCCAGCCTGGACTCCAGAACGTCCATCTGAAGGTCACCTCACGTGCCAGTACCACAAGACGTAAAACATCGATCACTAAACACGACCTTCAGTCCCGCGTTGATCATGATTCATCGGTTCATACATAATTGACTGGGAGGAATGTCTGCGATGCTGCAGGAGGGCGACGCCCCAAGCTTAGGTGGAGGAGGACACCATGCGACGCCCCCACCCCCTCACTCCCTCTCATCAACACGGGACATCTGAACGCGCGGGACCCATGAAGCTGGACATTGATCTGGTGGTAATTGAATGCAGTGCTGATGCGGAAGATGGTGAGGGAAGGAAGGAAGTGGGCCACTAGGCCGGCCCGGGCCGGAACCGCCACCATGTTACCTGGAGTCAGATCCAAACCTATTGTGTGAGGGGAGAAAGATGGCTCACGTGAAGGGCCCGGACGTTGGAGAGGACCCGCGAGATGATGACGGGACTACACAAGGAGATATCATTGGGCGGTGTTGCCCAACATGGTAGCCAGTGATCGTTACCATCTTCCTAAACACGAGACAGAATGTCGTACGGTGTTCACCATACGTCTGGCAGTTGCGTCGTCGTCGCCGGCGTCAGAGGAGGAACCCAAGTCCTCTTGTTTATCTCTTTTCATGTCTCACAGCCATGTGTTTACAGTCATTACCTTCCGTTTTCCTCTGAGAATTTCCTCTCCCTTACGTCTCACATACATACGTACACTCACTTGTGTACACACACAGGTGTCAAGACACCTACACATGCACAAGGTTCACAGACGGGGCAACATGAGTGTAAAACTCTCTCCCCGCAACACACACACACACACACACACACACACACACACACACACACACACACTTGAGTAATTACAACCACCTCCTTAATGTAATTACAAGTTATTGCTCCCAGATCCTTCTCTTTCGTTTCATCCTGGGTGGGGTGGGGAGGGGCGGGGGATGCCACCCACCAAAACCCCAACATAGACAAAGCCTCAGGATGAGGTCATGTCTGAGTGCCACAGCGAGGCGGTCTGAGGAGACTCAGCAGGAGGAAGATACTCAGCGGGTGAGGACGATGCCTCAGCAGGAGGAAGATGCCTCAGCAGGGGGGGAGGGGGTAGATCCCCCCCCACACACACACACACACATTTCCAATATTCTCAGACACACAGTAATAAGTGGAAGGGAAGGATTATAATAACGAGTCTGGCCTCCGATGTTGTATGACGTGTCTTTCCTCACGTAATCATTAAACCCTTGAGCACGACGGTACAACCCTTGAGCACGACGGTACGACCCTTGAGCACGACGGTACGACCCTTGAGCACGACGGTACGACCCTTGAGCACGACGGTACAACCCTTGAGCACGACGGTACGACCCTTGAGCACGACGGTACGACCCTTGAGCACGACGGTACGACCCTTGAGCACGACGGTACGACCCTTGAGCACGACGGTACGACCCTTGAGCACGACGGTACAACCCTTGAGCACGACGGTACGACCCTTGAGCACGACGGTACGACCCTTGAGCACGACGGTACGACCCTTGAGCACGACGGTACGACCCTTGAGCACGACGGTACAACCCTTGAGCACGACGGTACGACCCTTGAGCACGACGGTACGACCCTTGAGCACGACGGTACGACCCTTGAGCACGACGGTACGACCCTTGAGCACGACGGTACATCTTTGATGACGACGGTACGACCCTTGGGTATGACAATCAACATGTCCAAGGATCGTACGGTCGTGCTTAAAGGCCTTACAGTCGTGTCCATAGGTATTACCGTCGTATTCAAGGGTCGAAGCGACGTGCGCAAGGGTCGTTCTGTTGTGTTCAAGGGCCTTACCGTCGTGCACAAGGGTCGCACCTTCGTGCATGAGGGTCGTACCGTCGTGCACAAGGGTTGTACCGTCGTGCATAAGGGTCGTACCGTCGTGCACAAGGGTCGCACCGTCGTGCAAAAGGGTCGTACCGTCGTGCATAAGGGTCGTACCTTCGTGCTCCAGAGTCGTCTCTCCACACTGACGTGGTTGAAGGTCGTACCATCGATCAATTATAGATAATCTATGACTGCATCGACGCTGTATTGTCCACACGCTGTATCGACTATGTTTATATTGTATAAGATACAATAGCCTCTCTTCAGGCTATCCCCCCCCCCCACACACACACACCTTGCAAGGAGCGCATCGGAGTAATCCCTTGTGTAGTACAAGTACTGATGTACTCTCTCTCTCTCTCTCTCTCTCTCTCTCTCTCTCTCTCTCTCTCTCTCTCTCTCTCTCTCTCTCTCTCTCTCTCTCTCAGCATGATGACGGGTGGATGGTCAGGGGTACAGCATGATGACGGGTGGATGGTCAGGGGTACAGCATGATGACGGGTGGATGGTCAGGGGTATAGCATGATGACGAGTGGATGGTCAGGGGTACAGCATGATGACGGGTGGATGGTCAGGGGTACAGCATGATGACGGGTGGATGGTCAGGGGTATAGCATGATGACGAGTGGATGGTCAGGGTACAGCATGATGACGAGTGGATGGTCAGGGGTACAGCATGATGACGGGTGGATGGTCAGGGTACAGCATGATGACGGGTGGATGGTCAGGGGTACAGCATGATGACGGGTGGATGGTCAGGGGTACAGCATGATGACGGGTGGATGGTCAGGGGTACAGCATGATGACGGGTGGATGGTCAGGGGTACAGCATGATGACGGGTGGATGGTCAGGGGTACAGCATGATGACGGGTGGATGGTCAGGGGTACAGCAGGTGGGGAAGAAGCACCGCCGTCCTGACCACGTCACGCCGGTTAGAGTGTGTCCAGTTTGAACACCAAGAGAAGCAAAAAAAGGAAACGTAATTTGGTCATCCTCTGTAATGGTATGAGTTGAGAATTACGTGTGGAGAGAGAGAGAGAGAGAGAGAGAGAGAGAGAGAGAGAGAGAGAGAGAGAGAGAGAGAGAGAGAGAGAGAGTGCAAACAGAATGTGTTGTAGAATTTCTCTCACTTGGAGTTCATGCAGTTTGGTCATGACTGGTGCAGGTCATGGCCTGGTAGTGACCCTGCGGTTGTGACACTGTGTATGCCGCATGTTGACCTGGTGCACGGGGGGGTACGTTGAGGGGCGTGGGAGTGAGGCATGGGAGACTGTGTGTGTACTGGGGCATGGGAGAGGAGCGTATGTAGGAGTTACATAAGGCTGTATGTAGTGGGGACGTGGGAGGGTTTATGTGGTAGGAACGTAATGGGGTGTATGTAGTGGGGACGTGGGAGGGTTTATGTAGTGGTGACACAGCGTGTATTTAGTGAGAAAAAGAGAAGGGAATCAGGAGATCTGATGGTCCATGACGAGGTTCTTTGTTTAAGGTGAGTAAACATTATCAAGATTTCCATCTTTAATTTGTTACGAGAGACATGCTAGCAGAGCGAATGGGACATCCTCACCCATCGCTCCCTCCGGCTCAACACCTTGGCAGGTAAAAGCTGAGAAAGAGTATTTGTGTTGTATATTTAATATACTACCGTGGAAAGTTTATAGGAAGCTGTGCCAGAAGTATTGCTGTCAGGATGAACTTAAGGGGAGGAGGGAGGCTGTTACTCAAGGGAGGAGGGAGGCTGTTACTCAGGGGAGGAGGGAGGCTGTTACACAGGAAGGAATATTGATCTTGTGATGAGATCTGTACCTGGGTATGATGTTTTTCCTGGCTGTGTGCATTATGTAGTGGTCACTGTTGTCACTGATGTATTCACTCAGCTATGACGGAGGGGCTCTGACTGCCGCAAACATTATTGTCAACGTTTGTATGAGGAGGGGTGTGTTGTGGGGGACTGTTGGAGATTGTATATGGTTGAGACTTGGGATGGTGTATGTAATGGGGACTGTATGAAGATGTATATAGTGGGGACTGTTGGAAGGAGCATGTAGTGGTGGCTGTGTGAGGGGGGTTATGTAGTGGGACATGGTAGGGTGCATGAACTGGGATTGTGGGAACATGCATATAGTAGGAACTGTGGGAGGGAATATGTAGTGAGGACTGTTGGAGGAACGTATTTAGAGGGGACTGTGGTAGGGAAGTATGTAGTAGGGACATGGAAGGGGAGTATAGAGTGGGTACATGGGAGGGGAGTGGGGAAGAGTATAGTGGGTCAGCAGGCGTGGCAGGGGACTCGTACCTCCCCCTCCCAGGTCCCGGTATCCCCGACCCACCACCACACTGATACATGCCAGACGTTAACTTCATCTGTGGTGTGACCCGGGTGGCAATGTCCTGGTAACCAGACCCCTTGACCCCCCCGGGGGTGTGTAGCGATGGTGGTAGTGAGAGCCAGGCGCCACACCTGGGGTGAGATTGGTAAGGGTGTTGGAGATCACCACTGAGGCCAGGCATTTAATTCGATGAATAAATGGTTAAAAAAAGATAAAGCAATAAAGAGAGAAGAGGGGGAGGGGGGTATAATATAAGAGTTTTGAGAAAAAAGTAGAAAACCTGAATTCTAGAAATGTGATCTGGTCTTGTATGTTTGGCACTACTTGAGGAGGTAAAGAGTTCCAAAGTTTAGCGACGTAGGGGGGAAAAATAGGTATCACAAGACCCCACCATTGATGTGGCACGGAGTCCCCATGTAAGAGAGCAGTTGGTCGGGCAGTACTAGTGCAGCTCATGTCGGAGGGCACACAGGCAGCCCACTCTCGGGTGCAGGAACCAAAGTAATATCTGTAGAGGAAGGAAACTGAACCAACACTGCAATGTTAGGCAAGTGGGTCAAGAGGTCAGGTCAGATTGGGTTGACCTGTAGGATGGCCTCGAGATCAACTGTTCTCAAACAAGTATGTAGAGTTAGAACCCCGCACATGTGAGAGCAGTGCTATATACGGTTCAGTCTTGTGTATAATGGAAGCAAATTTTCTAGAATGATAATTTTCTTCGTTTAAACAGAACTTGCAGTTACTTAGAGACAGACATCATTATAATGTGGTATGTCCAAGATAATAATGTGTTACAGCGATGACAGGTATGGATTATATATGAATGTATCAGTCAGCGTTCCTGACAGTGACGCATTTACGGGCCGCCCAGGGTCGAGCGCATGCGTTCGAATCCTGGTTACAGCAGTCGGTCCACAGTCAATCCAGCTGTTTATCTACCCCTAGGGGTTGGTCGATAGAATGGGTACATGGCTCAGGCTAGGGTATATATATATATATATATATATATATATATATATATATATATATATATATATATATATATATATATATATATATATATAGCGTTAATG
Organism: Panulirus ornatus; assembly: GCF_036320965.1. Classification (NCBI taxonomy): domain Eukaryota; kingdom Metazoa; phylum Arthropoda; class Malacostraca; order Decapoda; family Palinuridae; genus Panulirus; species Panulirus ornatus. The sequence goes on from NC_092233.1 coordinate 63,525,636, forward strand.
GTATGACCTTGATTAGGGCCTCAGCCGCCCGTGCCGTCTCAGCTCATAAAAAAAAAAAATAGACTGTAGAAGTACAGAGGCAACCAGAGATATAAGAGATCCAGGGAAGAGAAATTCAAGGAACGTGGGTTTTATAGATAGTGAATTTCCAGCTAGCCTTCTGCAGGAGTGAGTCCAGGTGTAGTGTGTGAGGAGGTACGTAGGTGTGACTGGACACGACGCAGGAGGAGCGAGGGAAGATGAGCAGGATGTGAGAGATGTGGAGGTCATGTATGTACGTGGTGTTGGCCTGCTCGTGTCTCAGAGTGTGTGTTTACCTGGTAGACGGAGGATGTTGCTGATGTGGATGAAAGAGCCAAGGAGACAACACAGAACCCGGATAATCACGAATGTCTGACTGGAAAATAGGTTGTGGTAGGGGTAATGGTGGTAGAGGTGGTGGTGGAAGGGGGGTAATGGTGGTGATGGTGATGTTAGTAGTGGGGATAGTGGTGGTGATAGTGGGATAATGTTGGGGATGGTAGTGGGAGTAGCTAAGGTGGTAGTGGTAATGGTAATGGGGGTAAGGTAGCAGTGGTGGTAGTGTTAATGGGGGTAAGGTGATAGTGGTGATGATAGTGGTAGTGTTAATGGGGGTAAGGTGATAGTGGTGATGATAGTGGTAGTGTTAATGGGGGTAAGGTGGTAGTGGTGATGATAGTGGTAGTATTGGTGTTTGTATGGGTCGTACTGGTGATATTGGTAGTGATAGTAGTGGTGGTGATGATAGTAATAGGGGCTGGTTGGTGGTTATAGCGGTGGTGGTGGTGGTGGAGGTAAGAGCCGGGTGCCACACCCAACACCTGACTACACCCACCAAGGCCACCCTCCTCTCTCTCTCTCTCTCTCTCTCTCTCTCTCTCTCTCTCTCTCTCTCTCTCTCTCTCTCTCTCTCTCTCTCTCTCTCTCTGTACATAGGTCTTCCTTCATCACCGGTCCTACCAGGCAGCATCAGACCCTACCAGGTAGTACCAGACTCTACTAGGTAGCTAATGTTATCAAGCTTAACGAATACATCAGTGACTGTATGTCAGTGTATCAGGCATTACGTACACAGGTGACCACACCACTGGACACAGACACTAGTGTTGATAGTCATGCAGGAGAACCTCTCTCGTAACAGACAAATGATTGAGCTGTAAACATCACCTCACATATACGGTCGACTGTTTCCTTCCCAAGATATAAAATGGTTAGATTCTTTCAGTAAAATCATTACCAAATCTCCCATATATATATATATATATATATTCTTTTGGTGAGGGATGTTATTGGAATGGGTCAGGAGTGCTGCTTCATCATTGGGTGCTGGATGGAGGTAGGACGTAATGAACAGTCATTTCATTTGGCTGGTGATTTACCCAAATATATGACGTAAAAAAGAACGTTACGATACAATACTGTATTGTAGAAAACTTGCTGATGTAAAACTACATTGCGGAGGATTTTGTCAGTCTTTTGTTTTCTGTTGTATAAGACGTCTGGGAAATGTAGATGGATTATGGAAATTTTTTTCTGTAATTAAAAGTTTTGATACTTTTCCCATTTGTGAGGGACGTGTACTGTATCCGTTATTATGAGAAATGTCTCTTAACTCATCTGACATGTTTGGTACGCAGGTGCGTTGAGGGATGAGTGACTAATGTCCCTCTGGTTCTCAGAGGTCGTTCCTGGGTCACTTGACGTTCCCAGGATGAACGGCGACTTGACGTACCCAGGATAAACGGCGACTTGACGTACCCAGGATGAACGGCGACTTCGCCTGGTACAGAATTAGCGACATTCAGATGACTGAATAAAATCTGACACAATCCATCTTAGTCCTCGTAGTACGAATGACCCTCGTTGCGCTTTGATTACGTTCACTTACGTTAATTTACGAGAGATTACATTTAGTAGAAGTTAATTGTGTTTCCGGGATGTTTCTAAGTTCGGCAGATCGCAGACCAATGCAGGTAACGCTACAATAAGTTGAATGACATTTTGTGATGTTTTGTGTCGAGTCTGCAACACGTCTGGGTGGTTGTGAGGCCTGGCCGTGACTACTGGGTAGCCGGCCCCGCTGTGCAGACTGCATGAGAGGGAGGGAATATTCCTCTGATCCAGCAGGAGCATTGCTCGAGGAAGATTGAGAGAGAGAGAGAGAGAGAGAGAGAGAGAGAGAGAGAGAGAGAGAGAGAGAGAGAGAGAGAGAGAGAGAGAGTCTGAGATGTTGGAGATGGGTTTGACCCAAGAGCGGGAAGTACTTCTTCGTATACAGGCAGTATTGCCCCTACCAGAGGTTGTACTGCCCGTATCAGGGGAGATACTGCCCCTACCAAAGGAAGTACTACCCTCTAATAGAAGTACTACCCTTATCAGTAGAAGTGCTACTCCTACCAGAGGAAGTACTCCCCTACCAGGGGAAGTACTACCCTTACCAGGGGAAGTACTACCCCTACCAGACAAAGTGCTTTCTCTCCCAGAGGAAGTACTGGTGACTAGGTCCCCAGCAGACCACTTACCTGGGAAGTACTGGCCACTGAAGAACATAATGGTTGGAGAGTAATTAGTAGGTTTTGTGTCTAGCTTTTAACAGGTTCTTGAAAGAGAGAGAGAGAGAGAGAGAGAGAGAGAGAGAGAGAGAGGGGAGGGAGGGAGAGAGTAAGCATTATGAGGCGTGAGAGAGAGAGAGGCCATTAGCTCTACTCATTACGAAACTTTGGGATTATTTTTTTAGGGAATCTAAAGTTGTTTCCCTCTAGAGCAACTTTTCATTTTAATAAATTTTCGTAGTTGAAAGAAGTGATGCGAATATTCATTTTTCATCTGTGTGTTCTGATCCTGCCTTCATTTTTCATCTGTGTGTTCTGATCCTGCCTTCATTTTTCATCTGTGTGTTCTGATCCTGCCTTCATTTTTCATCTGTGTGTTCTGATCCTGCCTTCATTTTTCATCTGTGTTCTAATTCTGTATTCATTTCAGCATGTGTCATAATTCTGTGTCGCCTCTGTATAAAATCAAGGGACGTTTAAAGAGGTCAACCAGAGATCTTCCTGTGTGGACCGGTCTGTGGTCATGATCAGACCTTCTGTGCAACACTTTTATATATTTCTATATCTGGCAGCAGCATGGCGGACTGCATGATGATAATACCTGGTCTTATTACCTGGGCTTGAGCTGCTCCCGAAGCCTTTTCGGGCGAAGCTTAAACTTCACGCGCCCCTCAGCTCGCGAGGAAAGTTTGCGTTGCTCGGAATATCGGAGTTGTGGCGCTAATTGTTCAGCGGACGAGTGTCAGGTGGAGGTGGGGGAGGGGGGAGGGGTTGTCTTATTGGCCTGGCCGGGTGTTGCCCCTCGCGGGCCGACCAGGACTATCGCTAGTGAGAGACTGGCCGACGTCTGAGCAGTTCAGTCCAGTGTCTCTGCTGATGACGGTGAGGCATTATCATACCTCGTCGGTCGTACGCCCGAACGTTCGACAATCCCTTGACCAACGGGAGAAAGTCACGGCCCTATAGTAAGGTGGCCTGACTTTTGACTTCAAAAGGCAAGAGTCATTACATCCAAGGGTCGTGAAGTTGTGTATATGGTGTCCTACTGTCGTTCTCAAGGAGATAGTTTCGAGGACGACCTCTTTTGTTATTATTACTGGCGTTCTGCTGCCTCTCAACACATGGTACCCCCTGCTATCCTTGAACACATGATACCCCCTGCTATCCTTCAACACATGATACCCCCTGCTATCCTGGCCACAACATGGCCCCCTCGACACATCGTCCACAACACAAGGCAGGCGGCACAAGAACCTGGACACGGACGTAATCTCCCCGCTGAGCCCTCCTAACACCAGCATTGTGTCAGCGTCGTCAGTCTTGTGGCTGACATCATCATCATCATCAGTTAAGAGCATCGCTCCTCTTGCCAGCAGGAAGGGAAGGGGGTGGGAGACAGGGGAGCAGGTGGGATGGGTAAGGGAGGCGTCAGCCAGCACGGGACTCGACCCCGTGTTCTTTCTCTCCCTTCCTCCCTGCCTCCCTCTGGCCCCTCATGTGGTCACTAGAGAGTTGACTGACACGTCACGCCTGGTGTCCTTCAGTCTGCCGAGTGTCCGCTGTGAGGCCGGCAGAGGGAGGTGATGGCTCCTCCCCACATCTCTTGGAGGTACAGCCAAAGATTATGCACTGACGCTGGGGAGATTAGCGACCTCCCCGGGCATTGAATTTGCGTTGACCTCTTACCTGCTGGAGATGTGTTGTGGATGATTGCCTGTTGTCATTTTACATGATCCTAGACTCTGGTTCTGGCGGTATATTTCCTCACTTGTGAGCAAACGTCTGGATGTATGGCTGCAGGAAGGAAGGCAGAGCAAGACAACGTCTTGGTGGGGCCCCACGTCGATGTGTTGTGGGTGGTAAAACGTTCGCTCTATTTTAAACCCCCCCAGGATCGATCCTGAGGGCGGGAGGGAGTGTGAGGGAGTTTATGGCCATGGTATGTGTAGACTTGCTCAACCTAGCGTGAGGGAGCTATAGGCGGTTAGCCAACACTCTCGTGGCTCCTGGTCTGGGAGGAGGATGACGTCAACACGTAGAGTGTGGGTAGGGTGGATTATGTACTGAGGGAGCGGAGGAAGGACGTGTAGAGTGGATCTTAGAGTGGAAGGAAGTGGGTGACGGTGCAGTAGCAGCATTATCAATGGGAGGAGGGAGTGGAGGCGCTGGATGCTGGTGTGGTGGTGGAGGCAACCAGTTGACCCTACGGCAGGAGAGGGTCGAGAGGTTAGTATTTGTAAAAATTGAGGATATTGGCGAGAGCCGTGCGCATGGTGAGGCAGCTACCCTGGGGGTGAAGGAAAAAGTGGAGGGGAAAAAAAAGGAGAAACGACGAAAATGGTTTTGTTAAGGTTGGGGTGGGGGGGTCTTGCACGAGGCAGTTGGGTAATAAGAGAGAAGGAATCCGGAAGAGGTTAATGACTGGGGCTTCAGCGGTCCGGGACCACAGGCCACGATCGATATACAACGCCATTTTCGCGTTCCAACGTCCGAACAACCCCCCCCCCCCCCCCACCACCACCACCACCACCACCACCACCACTCCTCGCTAAAAAAAAAAAGGCGATTCCATCCAGCAGCCTGGCGGTCCTCAACATTCTCTCACCTGGTATTTGACCAAAACATCCTCTCGTTCCCGACCATTCTCTCTCTCTCTCTCTCTCTCTCTCTCTCTCTCTCTCTCTCTCTCTCTCTCTCTCTCTCTCTCTCTCTCTCTCTCTCGGAAAATCTTTAATCTGAAGATTTAAACAAGAGTCGTATTTCCTTCTTAAAACTTCCAGGTTCTCCATAAACGTTAACATCGAAAATATGGCGAGTTAAACATGGTAATAAGCGGTACGAATACCACCATTATAAGACTGATGGGATGAGTGAGCGAGGCTGCCAGACGAAAGAGGTGTTGGGTGTGCGGGGAGGGCAGGATAATATTGCCTGGAATAATGAACAACCTCGTGCAGTTTGTTAAACCTTCAAAGGATATCATTTAAAAAAAAAAAAAACCTAAATATACAGAGGGTGGAACATGATCGTAAAGATAAACACAAGAAATAACGCCGGAAGTGGAGCCCCGAGACATTGTTCGAAGTGGATTCGAATCTAATGCCTGTCCCTCTGGTACTGCCTACGAATCTCTAACGAAGCCTGGTCGACTCCTCATAAACCTGCACAAACCAGAAATTATTGATGTATCAGACCTGGCCATAACTCTTCATTCTCTTAGGTTGTTGTTAGGCTGAGCCAAGATGAGAAATGGTAATGGTGATGGTAGTCTCATGATTCGTTCTGGAGTTATATCTCTAGATTTGTAGGTGGATCTCTCCCTGAGTCGGACTCTGGCTCGTGTTGTTTCAGATGATCCGAGACTCTGAAGAAGGGCTTTGATAGTTTACTGTTCTCTGTCTTAAAGCTGTGTCGAACCAGAAAGACTGAACCAGAGCTTCGATGATGAATTCTTTCGCCTTCTTGAAACTGTGTCGAACGAAGACTAGGACTTTGAACCAGAGCTTCGATAGTGAACCCTTCGCGGTCTCGAAATTGTTTCGATTCAGGACTGAGACTCTTAAACCGGAACCGTTGTAGTTCAGAACTCTCTTAATTACTGAACCTGCTCCGAAACGGACCGATTGTCTGAGGTTCGTTGAACATAGTGTTATGAACCAAAGCAGATTGTTTTGATATGTATTTTGCTCAAGTTTTGCTGTTTAAGAATCAGGTAACCAGGTGTACCGTATTACCAAGACTCAGGTGCAGGTACCACAAGACGCACCAGACCACGTACCACGGTTGGGCAACACGTCACAATATTGACGAGGAAAAAAATGAGATCTTGGAAAATAGGCTTTTAAAATGGCGGCCAGATGGACGAGACACATACCAAGAAGCAGGGAAGGCACTCCACCAACCCCCCCCTCAACCTCACCTCTATTAAACTCTGTTACCCCCCATCCCGGACAGCGCTTCGACATTTTGACTTCTACAAATTTAATTCCTTTGACTTCTATCAACACCATCCCTCAATGAAAAGAAATAGATTTGATTAAATCTTCCAAGAAGATTAGAATTTGTCTTTCACTATTACGAAACTACGAAATACATCAGGATTTTAACCTCAGGATGAGTCAGAATGATGCAAAGATCATTATGTGGTCTCGTTAAGTAAGTAAGTCGTTACTGTTGACCTCATTCCGGTTCTGTGGCTAGTTAACGGTAGGTAGGCCAGACGCCAGATCCATTACCCCCAGAAGTGTCAGGTCAAAGGTCACGTCATGACGCAGAGGTCAGGTGCTGCCGTGCTTGCCCTATCTTGCCGGAGTGGTCCCTGGTTAGTACCATCGTGCCTCAGGGTCGTACCGTCGTGCGCGAAGGTCGTACCGTTTTGTTGAAGAGGTCGTACCCATCGTCAGGCACCGGCCTGGCCAAACACACTGGCCATGTGGCCAAGATTGTGACGAGACCAGGCCGTAAATCCTCAGGTGTCTATTGTATCCTAAGGGTAGCAGCTCCCGCATGTTCTAGTGCCTGTTTTGTTACACACACACACACACACACACACACACACCTGAGGGAGGATTCCCAGCCAATACCTTAGCAGTGTTCCCTTAAGGAAGGCCAGAGTCCCCCCCAGGGAACTCCCTTAAGTGAGGGCGAGGCGTTGGCTTTCTTCCCTCAGCCTCCTCCCTCCCCCCTCCCCCCTCCTTCTGTGAGGAGCACCGGGGTCCCTGGTTAGCCCACCCACCAGTGGCCCCCAGGTCCAGCTGCGACTGTGTCCAGCAACCCCGGGACTCACCAGCAACTGGATGCCTCTCACGGTGTCTTGGTGAGTCACCAAGTCCGGGCTGGAAGCATCAGATGACTGTCTGACTCTCCCGGCCGGAGGGGAGAGGGTTACAAAGAAAGCCATGTTGTCTGTAATTGTCTTAAAGGAAGGCCAATAGGGTCATGATAGGTCATGTTGGAGTTAACGAAGGTTAGGAGGTCATAGGTGACTGATTGAGCAGTCATCATAGGTCATGGAGGTCAAGGAATATTCCCAGGTTACCACAAGCGGTAGGGGTCACAGATTTAAGGTCAAAGAGATATTGTCGCTGGCTGTTACTCACACTCTTGCCTCAGACCACGGACACTGCAGGTCACAGTGCTACTTCAGACCACAGACACTGCAGGTCACAAGGTCATATGTTGGCTGTGGTCACAGCAGATGATAACCACCTTGTGTCATGAGATCACTTTAGATAATGACCAATGTATGTCATGGGGGTCATTGTAGGTAATGACCACCGTATGTCGAGGGGTCACCTTATATCATGGGGTTATTATAGGTCATGACCGCCTTATGTCATGGGGTCACTGCTGGCCATGACCAACGTGTGTCATGGGGTCATTGCAGGTTATGACCACCTTATATCATGGCTCACTGAAGATCATGACCACCTTATGGGGTCACTGCAGGTCATTGTGATCCTGGTAAGTGAGGTCAGCGCAGACTATAGACTCACCACAGGTCAGATGGTCATAACACTTCATGGCGTGTCACCATAGGTCACAAGGATCATTAGGGATTACCAGAAGTCACAGGATAACTAGAGGTCATTAGGTCAAAGCAAATAAACGTCAGCACAGCCCTTGGGTCATAGCGGACTCTCGGTCAGCACAGGTCAGGGGTCATTGTAGATCTAGGTCACCAGAGTTCAGGGGGTCGGTCACCCATGTGAACTGTAGCGTCTCAGTCTGGGATCAAACATTTTGAACACCCATTGTCGTCTGAGGTCACGAGCAGTTACGAGGAGGGTTAAGGGTAGTGGTGTTAGAGGTCAGATCGCCTGGGTTAAAGTAGGGGGTGGGTGGGTGGGCGGGTGGATGGGGGTTATGGAAAAGCAAGTTGAGAAGGACTCGAGAATAAAACAGATAATAGACAAAAACAACAAAATCTGATGTGAAGAAGAGTAAGAGAGGAAATACAAGACGAGAGAGAGAGAGAGAGAGAGAGAGAGAGAGAGAGAGAGAGAGAGAGAGAAGGTCAGGAAGATCAAAGAAGAACGTAGAGCGGAAATGGGACGGAAAGGAATTTCCAAGCTGTGTGTTGGAGGAGAGAAAGACACGCGCATTATTGATAGCGGAAAACCTCATGATGCAGAGAATGGGAAACAAAGAAAAGAAAACCAGCAAGTGTAAAGAGAAAATGGAAGATGGAATGATGGGAGAAAAAGATGGAAGGAAGAGGAATCATTAGGAAAGTACGGAGGAGGACTGCTGAGTCGAGGGGCACTAATTAGTGGTCTGACTGTACAGTTGAGGGGCACTAATTAGTGGTCTGACTGTACAGTTGAGGGGCACTAATTAGTGGTCTGACTGTACAGTCGAGGGGCACTAATTAGTGGTCTGACTGTACAGTTGAGGGGCACTAATTAGTGGTCTGACTGTACAGTTGAGGGGCACTAATTAGTGGTCTGACTGTACAGTTGAGGGGCACTAATTAGTGGTCTGACTGTACAGTTGAGGGGCACTAAATGGTGGTCTGACTGTACAGTCGAGGGGCACTAATTAGTGGTCTGACCGTATAGATATTCATGAGGGATGGAGGGTCATGTGGTTTTAAAGACTGGCTGTTTGATTGGTTGAGACCTCTCAACTGCCAGGGTCATTAAGGTCGTAAACGTCAAGCCAGGATCGTCCTGGTTGGAGGAAGCCTTAACATTTTCCTCAGGTGTTAAGGATGATTTCTCCAACCATATTACGTGGCATGTAGGCTTGGCGGCCATGTCAACGGTTTTCTGATTGATGGAGGAAGTACATAGATGGTAATGATGAAGGAAGTACATAGATGGTAATGATGAAGGAAGTACATAGATAGTATTAAAGGAGATAACTTCTTTATTGATGAGCAAATATGCGAGAAAAAGTAGAAATGAAGAGGAATGTGTGTGTGTGTGTGTGTGTGTGTGTTTATTGGTAAAGAATAGTGAATGTAGATATAGTATATCATAATGGTAGGCTTATCGTCCATCTACTGCCCTATTACAAAGTATACCGCCCATCCATCGCCGAAATATAAGGTATATCGACCGTCTACAGCCATAGTACAAGATATATCGCTCATCCACTGCCATATTACGAGGTATATGACTTATCCATCGCCATATTACAACTTCCTTTGCCATCCCTCGCCCTGTTAATAGGTATATGTCCCATTCACCACCACACTTCGAAGTATGACTCTTACCCTTCTCCGTGTTTCAGTGTGCATCGCCATTCATTGCCCTGTTCAAAGGTATATCGCCCATCATTATCATATTGCTTGTTATATCGCCCTATTACAGTTTATATAACTTAGTCATGGCTATAAAACAATATGACTTACCCACCCATCGACCAGTTAGAACATATATCGCCCATCCATCGCCCTATTACAGGGTATACCGCCCATCCGCTGCCCTATTACCAAGTGTATCGCCCTATTACACCGCACGTCCCCCATCCCTTGCCATATTACGAGTGGACCAACATTTCCTCCACGAAGCAAGGGTAATAGAGAGCTTGGCGCTCGTACATCGCTGTATTACAAGTTCGACCAATATTTCCCTCGCAACAAAAAACAGAATTCGTAGGTCGCCGTTATTTCTGACGATTAGAGACGCTGTTATAATCAGGGCGGAAAACAGGCGCTCCAGGCGAACCTGAAATTGCCCCCCTCCCCTCCCCCCTCCCCCCTCCCGGACCTGGATATACCCTGACTGGGAGTTGACCCTGACCGGATGATTGTCTGGGACGAGGATGATTATGTGAAGCCGGTTGACTGTGTGGGGTTGGATGATTGTGAGACTAGGATGATTGTGTTGTCCCGGATGATAATTGTGTGGCCTCAGAGCATTGTGTAGGTTGTGATAATCATTTGGCCAGGATGATTGTGTGGTTGATTCTTAGGGCTGGAAAGATTGTGAGATTGGATTACTGTCTGTCTGATTGTGAAGGTCCGGGTGACTGTGAGTCTTGCGTGATTGTGAATGTGCAGATAAGAAGGAGGAGGAGGAGGAGGAGGAGGAGTGGTTGTGTTAGACTTACGGTTGTTTGTTGGGTTGTTAGGATACTTGTGGATGACGGGGTTAGTGTTAGGTTAGGTTCCCTGGGGTTGGTTGTGATAGACAAGGTTGCATGTGGGGTTATGACCTTGGTCATGTCAGTCTGTGATGACTGCAAGTGTTGGCAGGATGGTTCCGAGGCGGAGGGAACACCCTCCCTCCCTCACCAGGGGAGGGAACACCCTCCCTCCCTCACCAGGGGAGGGAACACCCTCCCTCCCTCACCAGGGGAGGGAACACCCTCCCTCCCTCACCAGGGGAGGGAACACCCTCCCTTATTTGAATATTTTCCTGGTCCTCCGACATTCTGGGATAATTGGGTCACGACGGTGAAGAGACGTTGTTAGCTGAGGCGTTGATGGTTCTGACGTTGTTAGCTGAGGCGTTGATGGTCCTGACGTTGTTAGCTGAGGCGTTGATGGTCCTGACGTTGTTAGCTGAGGCGTTGATGGTCCTTATGTTGTTAGCTGAGGCGTTGATGGTCCTTATGTTGTTAGCTGAGGCGTTGATGGTCCTGACGTTGTTAGCTGAGGCGTTGATGGTCCTGACGTTGTTAGCTGAGGCGTTGATGGTCCTGACGTTGTTAGCTGAGGCGTTGATGGTCCTTATGTTGTTAGCTGAGGCGTTGATGGTCCTGATGTTGTTAGCTGAGGCGTTGATGGTCCTGATGTTGTTAGCTGAGGCGTTGATGGTCACCAGCGTCATCAGCCAGCTATCTAAGGTTGAATATAGCTTTTCGTGTCTACTGGTGTTGGCTACGTCAATAACCAAGTCAGAGGAAGTGGCGTTGATAACGATGCGTTAGTTATGGCTATTTAGGGGACTGGTGTTGGCTATATGGTTATGTGGGGGGCTGGCGTTGGCTACGTTAGTGGTCTAGTGCGTTTGATAAACATGGCCTCACGTCCCCCATCCCCCATTGCCCCCTGCAGGACGCCCTGCTTGTCGTGCCGGTCTACCCGCACATCTCAGTGTCTCTGAACGACACACTAAGCTGTAGGGAACGCGGCTACCGGACCACCAGACGGCCAACCAGACCCACGACTCTCGCACCTCCGCTCCTGCGTCTGTCCACATTCCACACCTCCCAGACGTACACCTCTGCCTGCCAGCCTGCTTGGTCGTCCACCCTATCCACTGCTCTGATCTTCCCCTCCTATTCACTACCCTCGTTTACCTTCCTATCCTATACGCTCTCAGGAGGATAGTTCGGGGCAGAAAGGACCTTTACAAATCATCCTGGCTGACTCGTACACGGGCAGAGCGAGGGGCCCTCAACACCCTGGTCTCCGCCCAGACCCCACCTGACACATCAGGGCAGAAGCTACTGCTTACCACCCTCGCCACCGTCATTTCCCGCCACCTGCGACCATTTTAGTCCCCGAGTTGCAGTTGGGCGCCACATCAGAATTGTGTCCGTCCGTACACACGCGCCACAAAAATAGCCCAGTTCCAGCCAGCCATTGTGAACACGTTAACTTACCGTTACTATGGGGGTAAAAGCTAGCCATTCAAACTTCTCCCCCACCCTCCACACCTCTCTTCCCCCCCTTCCCCTCACACCAAAGACACACACACACACACACACACACACACACACACACAGAAAGTGGACCGGACATGACCACAACATGGTAACAACATAATAAACAATGGACTGGCCACTCTCGGATGCTTGGGGTCACCTCCCTCCCTCGTCACATCCCCTCCCCTCCCCCTCCCCTCCTCTCCCCTCCCCTCCCCTCCCCTCTGGAACAAGAGAACGGCTGCTTCCGTAAACACGGGATGACGTTTTACTGAAGACCACAGTAGACCTGACAACGGACTTTATACCCTGAAGTTATATTTTCTCATCATATCAGATTTTGTAAGCTAGGAAGAACATTATAAGTACAGGTATTTACTGTATCTGGTTCAAGAATGTATGTACACCAAGGCGATACGTCAGTATGTAAACACTGATGCACATGGGCCTCATGCAGCCACTACACACTCGCTTGTAACGGATTTAGGAGCTGCCGGATTTGGAGTCGGCAGATTTCAGATGGTAAATTGTCTATGTATGTGTGTGTGTGTGTGTGTGTGTGTGTGTGTGTGTGTGTGTGTGTGTGTGTGTGTGTCTGTCTGTCTGTCTGTCTGTCTGTGTCTGTGTGTGTAACTATAAGGTTAATGGTGATGTTCTAACATGTTCTTATACATTTTTTCCAGGTGAGTGTCCACGTGAGATGGTGTGTGACGCTGACCACAGGTGTATGACGCTGACCACAGGTAAGAGCAGGTGTGCGTGTGTATGATGGTGACACATGTGTGATCTGTTGACCCACGACACATAGCAGACCACTGTTCCTTCCGTGCAGGGTCTACGCACCACAGTTAGAGTATGCAAATTTCCCTGACATGTGTTGTGAGAGAGCCATGTGTCACATGGCTCTGGTGGCTTATGGTGGCGTGCTTTATCTTTACACACACACACACACACACACACACACACACACACACACACATGTTCCAGGGGTGTGTGTTTGGTAAGGGGATCCTTTTCGGGGGGAGGAGGGAAGGTGTGTTCGGCCAGTTGACCTAACACAAAGGGAGGTCACGACCCATCTTCCAGAGCTTCCCAACCCACTCCGTCTCTCACGAGATCTTATCATAACTGTTTACCTTATCTAATGTTATCCACAGCTTAACTACATGATAACAGAGCCAGAGTTCCTTATGCCCGTAGTTACCCCTCACATCCCCACCCAGCATGACACCGCGGACCATCCATGAACCACCCTCATCCAGCCCACCCTCACTCCTCACAAAGCCCACCTATACCCCTCACCCAACCCACCCACGCTCCTCACCCAGCTCACCACACCCCCCCATACCAAGTTTTGCCCGCCCACCCTCACCACCTTGCTCTCCGCCCACTGTCTGCTGTTTTCACCTCAGGATTATCCGTAATCGTCCTTGGCCATAAAGTCATCAGAGACAGACGTGGGGCAGGCAGATACTGTCCCCCAACACCCCCCTCCCACCCTCCCCATTGGCCTTGCATGGAAAGGGTGGGGCATCCCCCTGGGTGTGTGGGGGGGGAATCTCCCCCCCCCATCCCTTCCCGTCCTCTCCGATAAATGGAGGGGGGGGGATTCCTGGTGGATGGCCACGGCCCCCCCTCCCCCCTCTCCGTCCTCTCTAACCTCCTCCCCACAGCAGGAGGAGGCGCTCCCCCCATACTCTGGGCTCCTACGCACCCTTGGGGATCACTAGATATATATGCTGTCAGTTTAAATCTCTCTCTCTCTCTCTCTCTCTCTCTCTCTCTCTCTCTCTCTCTCTCTCTCTCTCTCTCTCTCTCACATATTCACGATGAATCCGCATGCGTCCACCCATTTTGTGGATTCGAATCCATGCCATGCTAGTCGTAATATCCTCCTGTTAGTTCCCGTTGAAGTCCTTGTAACAGGTAAACAGAACAAAACGAGCAAGAAATGGGCATGGGGAATATTGGTAAACTTGGAAGTGGAGGGAGGTGGAGACTGGAGAAGGTGGAGCCTGGAGTTGGAGGTGTGGAGGTTGCTATCAACCACTTGACCCATCACCACCAGCCTCTCTCATGATGGACATCTTCATGTCACAGATGAAAGCGTGTGTTCAGGTGAGCCTCCAGATCCTTATATATATATATATATATATATATATATATATATATATATATATATATATATATATATATATATATATATATATGTGTGTGTGTGTGTGTGTGAGAGAGAGAGAGAAACTGCAGAAGTTGGTGACTGAGTTTGGGACAGTGTTTGTGATAGGAGGAAGTTGAAAGTAATGATAAAAACAAGTTTATTTGGTTTGGCAAGGTCGAGGGACAGGTTAGTTGGGATGAGAGTTTGAATGGAGAGAATTTAGAAGAATTATAGTGTTTTAGATACCTGGCAGTGGACATGACAGCGAATGGAACCACGGAAGCGGAAGTTAGTCACAGGGTGGATGAGGGGGCGAAGGTTCTGGGAGAATTGAGGAATGTGTAGAGAAATAGGGCGTTATTTGGTAGGGCGAAAATGGGTAAGTTTGAAGGTATAGTGGTGGCAACGATGTATGGATGTGTGCAATGAGGAGGGTGAATGTGTTGGAAATGAGATGTTTGAGGACAATATGTGATGTGAGGTGGTTTGATCGAGTAAGTAATGAAAGGGTAGGAGAGATGTGTGGTAATAAAAAGAGTGTGGTTGAGAGAGCAGAAGAGGGTGTATTGAAATGGTTTGGTCACATGGAGAGAATGAGTGAGGAAAGATTGACAAAGAGGATATATGTGTCAGAGGTGGAGGGAACGAGGAGAAGCGGGAGACCAAATTGGAGGTGGAAGGATGGAGTGAAAATGGTTTTGAGCGATCGGGGCCTGAACATACAGGAGGGTGAGAGGCTTGCAAGGAACAGAGTGAATTGGAACGATGTGGTATACTGGGGTCAACGCGCTGTCAATGAACTGAACCAGGGCGTGTGAAACATCTGGGGTAAACTGTGGAAAGGTCTGTGGCGCCTGGATGTGGGTAGGGAGGTGTGGTTTCGATGAATCACTCATAACAGCTGGAGAATGGATGAAGGAATGCGGCCTTTCATCGTTTGTTCCTGGCGCTAAATCGCTAACGCGGGAAACAACAAAGAAGTGTGAAATAGATGCATTTTGATCTAGATATTTATTATCATCCGAGGATCTCATCCTGAAGTTTCCTGCAGCCTGAAGCTGCGTTACTACTAACACTTGGGTTGTGTACATTCCTTGACGTGAGATCATCTTTGACCAGACTTTACTGCCAACCGATACAGCCTCGCTACACGTGACTCCCCAGTGGTGTAACCTCGAGCAAGGTGGAGTCCGGTAACACCCACACACTCGTCCTCGCACACTCCGTTTTCTGCAGCTTCCACCTGTATCGTGGTGCCCTCAATCCTTCTCGTTCTAGGAGGTCCAACGGCACGTCTTCCTTCGCAGGTCGATTGTAGATATTTCTGGTGCTAGCCGTCCTCTGTACATGGCCATCTAACTATCTATCCAACTGTCTATCCTATCTATCTATCTGTCTGTCTGTCTATCCAATGATCTATCTTTCTATCTATCTTTCTATCTATCTTTCTATCTATCTTTCTATCTATCTTTCTATCTATCTTTCTATCTATCTTTCTATCTATCTTTCTATCTATCTTTCTATCTATCTTTCTATCTATCTTTCTATCTATCTTTCTATCTATCTTTCTATCTATCTTTCTATCTATCTTTCTATCTATCTTTCTATCTATCTTTCTATCTATCTTTCTATCTATCTTTCTATCTATCTTTCTATCTATCTTTCTATCTATCTTTCTATCTATCTTTCTATCTATCTTTCTATCTATCTTTCTATCTATCTTTCTATCTATCTTTCTATCTATCTTTCTATCTATCTTTCTATCTATCTTTCTATCTATCTTTCTATCTATCTTTCTATCTATCTTTCTATCTATCTTTCTATCTATCTTTCTATCTATCTTTCTATCTATCTTTCTATCTATCTTTCTATCTATCTTTCTATCTATCTTTCTATCTATCTTTCTATCTATCTTTCTATCTATCTTTCTATCTATCTTTCTATCTATCTTTCTATCTATCTTTCTATCTATCTTTCTATCTATCTTTCTATCTATCTTTCTATCTATCTTTCTATCTATCTTTCTATCTATCTTTCTATCTATCTTTCTATCTATCTTTCTCGGTCCCATTAGAATTCGGTGTTTGTATCAGGCTAGACTAACTTCGTCCATTAGTGACCAGCTGTAAGTGCTAGGCTACCCGTCGTCCGATGAAGGTTACCTATTGCCAAGTTGACAACTTCGTCTGTTAGTGACCAGCCGTGACTGGACAAGGCCGTTCGTCCGGTAGTGATTTGCCACCCTGTGCTAAGCTGGGCCTTCTCTCGTCCGTCTGCTGATTAGCCAGTACTAGGGAAGTGCTATTTTCACTAGTCTGTGATCAGCCAGAACTAGGGAAGTGCTACTTTCATTGGTCTGTGATCAGCCAGTACGAGGGAAGTGCTACTTTCACTAGTCTGTGATCAGCCAGTACTAGGGAAGTGCTACTTTCACTAGTCTGTGATCAGCCAATAAAAGGCAAGTGCTACTTTCTCTCGTCCGTCAGTGACCTGAGCCACACAATTTCATGCTTGACCACCTTGTCCGGTAGTGATCCGTCAGTACTAGGCAGTGCTACTTCCCTGGTCCGTCAGTGACTACAAGCACTCTGTGTTCGGTTGCTCTAGACTCCCTCCCGTCCGTTAGTGATCAGCTAGTGTTAGGCAGTACCACTGGAGCTCATCAATGACCAGAGCTAGACTGCGTCAGTGATCAGCTATTTTCCTTACCGTTAGTGACAGCTGAGAATAGGCTAGGCTAGGCTGCCTCTCGTTATCCTCTGGTGACCTATTCCATGACAAGGTTAGGCCACCTTTCACCCGCCTAGTAACCTGTGTTATACTAGTCTTAGGCTAGACTAAGGCTACCACTTTTCGTCTGTTTGTGGCCTGAGCCAATTATTCATCCCACGGAGAGTGACAGCTTGGCTCCCAGCGACCGGAGGGACACTGCATGAAGGTATGTGACTCAGCCTTACGTGATCTGTGAATTCCAGCTGCTTTTCCGCCGCGTCGGCTGCCGCTGTTGGTGCTGGGCGTGAGATGTCTTCTGTTGGTCGTGACGTGTCTCCTGTGGTCGTGACGCGTCCTGGTATTGGTTCTAACTTGTCTTTTTTCTTTTCTCTGTTGTATACTCGGTGACGCATCTTCTGCACTGCATTCGCGGTGACGCGTCTTCTGCAGTACTTGTGGTAGTGACGGTCCTCATCGCCCACATAGGTAGCGTCCACGGCTCTGCTGGTGACGGCGGTGTGACGCCATTGCTGCAGCTGGTCATGCCGCCTCCTCACACCATCCTCAGAAATTGCTATCCCTCCCGCGTAGGAGGAATGGTGCCTTAAATGTGGGACAGTCAACACTGAACAAACCTGTAAACACTTGGAAGAGCAAACACCAGATTTCTAAGTGCAAATACGAGAGATGGGACACCTTGCCACTTTATTCTAGGTAAATGTAGGAAAACTTAGGACTATTTACAACAGAAATCTTAAGAAACGTTCGAATATTACTGGGTTAATTCTGTAACATTCGAATATTTAATACGTTAATCAGAGAGAATATACGACTAATGTACCGTAGATTCAAAGCAAAACTTAACAGTATCTCCTCTTTTGATTGTGAATAATTTCTAATGATAATAAAAAGCTTGTTAAAGGACATTAGACCTTTTAGACAAAGTGGTTTATTAATAATTAGGATACTTACAGTGTGAATAATGGGAAATAATCAGTTACAGAGTGAATAATCGGAAATGATCAATGTTACAGTGTGAATAATCGGAAATAATCAGTGTTACAGTGTAATGGAGAATGATCAGGTGTTTGGATCGGCCAGAAGCGGAACATTTGTAATTTGATATTTTGGAGTTGAACTGCGGGCGAGGCGAGGCTAGAGTCGTGACGGGCGTGATGAGTGAAGTTGTTAGGAAATGGTATATTAGCCAGGCAGGAAGTGGCTCTGAGCAGAAATATGTTCCACAGTAAATGAGCGGAGTAGAGGAACTATTTGAATAGAAAACGAAATGATAGTGAAGTAATTTCTTGGATTTTCCTGAAAAAAAAGATAAAAAATATGAAGGTTTAATGATTGTATAACGAGGATATCTAGGGTATCTGAGTTACTGTAATATGTTTTTCCGGGGTAGAGAACTATTTGAAAACTTATTACACTATTTATAGACATTAATTTAATTCTGGAGCTGATTGGATGACAGGTGTAAAATATAAAACTTGCAGCAAATTTAGAGAAAGCATTTCTGAAATGTATAACCCATAGCCAATGTTATGAAATATTGTATTGCTTGAGGGATCGCAAGTATATTTACTTGATAATACATACGTTAAGGGATTCTGTTATTTACACTGTTAAGCCTTAAAGAGAGTCGTTCGTTCGAAACCCTGACACAGGTGTTGTTATACAGTGAATCGTTCGTTCAAATTCTCGACACGGAATGTGTGATTGGTTCGAAGCCTCGACCTGCGGTGATACATGGCGAATCATTGCCTTAAATCTTTGACACGGTGCGAGTTGTTGATTCGAATCCTCGACATAGGGTGTTATACGGCGAGTAGTTAGTTTGAATCTTCACCAGTAAGGTCATTATATATATATATATATATATATATATATATATATATATATATATATATATATATATATATATATGTGTGTGTGTGTGTGTGTAGTATGGATCGAGGCATAGGCTGAGGATGATGTACGGCGGAGGGTGGATGTGTTGGAAATCAAACGTTTGAGGACAGTGTGTGGTGTGAAGTGGTTTGATCAAGTAAATAATGAAAAGATAAGAGATAAGTGTGGTAATAAAGAGAGTGGTTGAGTTAGCAGAAGAGGGTGTGTTGGAGTGGTTTGGAAATATAGAGAGACTGAGTGAAGAAAGGTTGACAAAGAGGATATATGTGTCAGAGGTGGAGAGAACAAGGAGAAGCGGGAAACCAAATTGGAGGTGGAAGGATGGAGTGAAAAAGATTTTGAGTAATCGGGGCCTGAACATGCAGGAGGGTGAAAGACGTCCACGTGATAGAGTGAAGTGGAGTGATGTGGTATACAGGAGTCGACGTTAATGGACTGAACCTGGGCATGTAAATCAAGGAAGAGTTTGTAGGGCCTGGATGTGGATAGAGTTCTGTTGTATTGGTGTGTTACACATGACAGAGATGGATATGATCAAATGCGGCCGTTCTTCGTCTGTTCTTGGCTGTACATCGCTAACGTTGGAAATGGCAATCAAATAATATATATATATATATATATATATATATATATATATATATATATATATATATATATATATATATATTCCTATGAGTCCACGGGGAAAATGAAACACGAAAAGTTCCCAAAGTGCACTTTCGTGTAATAATCACATCATCAGGGGAAACACAAGAGAGAAATATAAGTCAGTTTCATTTTCCCCGTGGACTCATAGGAACATCTTGATCACGCGCAAAACTGTGATCCTTTCCAATATATATATATATATATATATATATATATATATATATATATATATGCAGTACAGTTTCTGAATAAGAGGCTCAACGAAGACCATGGTATCCATTACACATAAGAAGGTAGAAGTGTAGGGTTGAGTATGTGTGTGTTGCTTCTGAGCGAAGCAAGGATGCGAACCTTCCTCTCCCTCTCCCTGCCACGGTGGGTCAGTCTCCCTCCCGAAGCTTCATCATCGGGTTGAAGCAACAATTCCATCAAACGTTCAAGACCTTCGTAGTGTTTGTGGTGCCTCGGGAGCGGTGCTACTTTTCTGTTCAACATGGTATGAAAATTATATATTTACACTTTCGTTCTGAAGTATATATATATATATATATATATATATATATATATATATATATATATATATATATATATATATATATATATATAATTTTTCAGTCTTCGGGTGGGGGTAGCTGGTTGTAGGCCCCTCATATCCCCCAACAACGAGAAATATATGTAGAATATGTGTTACGGTAGAAATGCTAAAGGGGCGAAGGGGGTTGGTCGTACGTTGGATGGGGTTGCCTGATTATCTTTTTTTTTTTTTTTCAATCTTTAAGAGTGGCATACGTCCGGCCCAGCCCAGCCTGGCCCGGCCTGGGTCGACCCGGGCCGTCCGAGCCCACCACGCTCTGCCTGCAAGCGCTACGGAAGGCAACCTTGCCCACTCCCAAGTGTATGTGTACATATTTTCGTGAACACCCACTCCACTTTCTCCTTATAGGACACGATGTGGACATTATTTTCCTTTTCATTTTGCTTCCACCGTTCTCTCTCTCTCTCTCTCTCTCTCTCTCTCTCTCTCTCTCTCTCTCTCTCTCTCTCTCTCTCTCTCTCTCTCTCTCTGCACTTGGTTACGGTACACCGAGCCGACCGCTCCTACCGCAGGATGCGTCACCTGAGCGACGGTACTTCACGATCTCGACACTGACCGCTCTCATTGTTCTTTCCGACCGCATCAAAACTTTCTACTTTCTCCAGAGTACACCAACCGCAGCCTCCCGCCAGTGACCGCACGTAACCGTAGATTTCCGTTATGAGCACTAGTTGTGCTCACACCAGCCGCTCGCCTTCCGCACTCTGCTTACTGGCCACACCCAAGTTCCCGCCAAAACCGCACCAAATTACCGCAATTTTGCGGAAATCCTCTCCAGCGGTAAGGGCTTCCTGCGGCCGCCGGCAGTCGGGAATTATTGTAGATGCTTTCCAACCGCACCGCATTACCGTAAACTCCCGCCAACCGCACCTTATTCCAGTAAACCACAACCGAACCAGATTCGTATATAAGCTCCCTCCCTCCCCACTCGTGGTCTTCCCCCCACCCCCTCCTCCACCGTGGGGGGTCATTATACATGATCACGTGATACATTAAGGACGCATGACCACCATGTGACGACAGCAACAACAAGAGCTTGATGTATCTGCCACGTGATACAACAGTAATACAATAGATCATTACCCAAATGTTCTTCATAGAAAACAGATATGATAGTCCATTGTAAATTCAGAGATGACAGACCACTGTAAAACAGACATGACACACCGTTGTAAAACGAGAGCTGAAGAGACCGTTCTAAAACACTGACCGCATACCGTTGTAAATGGAAAAAAAGATAATGATTCCTTATAAATGTAAAAGGCAAGGTTAGAATGATACTGTTAATCACATTGATGATGGCAGCGTAAACACTTGCTCCAGACACTTACTGGTTCTTGGCAGTGTAATACACCGGTACAACAGTACTGGCTGTTGACAGTGCAATGCACTGGTAGAACGGTACTGGATATAGTATGCATACAACAGTACTGACTGTAGACAGTGTAGTACACTGGTACAGCTGAGAGTTTGTAAAATCAACTCATGTCCGTACCCTGTACAGCAACACAACACTGACCTATTGTCCACACTCCACCATGTGACAAATTTAGGACAGTTCCACCGCATAAACATCCATACTACAGATCTTTAAATACTAATTTATATGTATATATATATATATATATATATAT
This sequence comes from Panulirus ornatus, assembly GCF_036320965.1. Lineage (NCBI taxonomy): Eukaryota > Metazoa > Arthropoda > Malacostraca > Decapoda > Palinuridae > Panulirus > Panulirus ornatus. Next base: position 63,547,476 of record NC_092233.1, read on the forward strand.
ATATATATATATATATATATATATATATAGAGAGAGAGAGAGAGAGAGAGAGAGAGAGAGAGAGAGAGAGAGAGCAGGGGCGTATCTAGGGAAATAGCGCCTATGGCAAGCACTGAAATTGTGCCCCTGACTTGATTGTACATACAGTGGATGTATGTAAAAGTATATTCAGTGTAATTATAAACTGTTGAAGAGTTAGGCCAAACTTAAATTTATATAAACTCCTAAAGACTTAAAGCTAAAGACTTATTTGATCAAAATTGTAACATAGAAGCGGTAATGCAACTGATAGTAGCAAAATATTACTATAGTTGAAAAGTAGGCGAGTTTCTTTTTTGTCTCACAAAACCAAACCGTTAAAGAAAGCAATCGGGTAGCATATGTCAAAAAACAAACCTGTTGAGTGGCGCTCCCTTCAAGTGGCGCCAAGGGCACCTGCCCTACCTGCCATACCCTAGATACGCCACAGAGAGAGAGAGAGAGAGAGAGAGAGAGAGAGAGAGAGAGAGAGAGAGAGAGAGAGAGAGAGAGAGGAACCATTTGTCGTCATAAAAACATTGGTTTTGAGCAAATTGTTGAAGAATTTTACACAAAAAACGAATTTTTAAAGTCAATTATTTCTCATATATGTTTCGACAAGTGGATTTAGATGCTGATACTATCATGTTTACAAATAAATACATTATGGTTCATGTCTCTTGGGCGGGACAAGGCTTCCAAACAGTTCATCGAAGATGGTCCGACAACTTCATTTTCAAAGATTGTGGTTACATTCCCCAACTTTCGGCCTACCTATTGTAATTACCCAGCGAAAACTCTCCAGTTACATCATAATCTTACAGATTTATATATGTTAATATCCTTGTGTTTGCAGAGGAAAGATATCGGCATGTTTATCCCATCGCGAGCAACAGTTTCCCCAGGATGAGAAGCGTCGTCCGTTTGATCCCATACGGCAGCCGTGTCAACAAAGCCACCGCCGCGTCGTTCCGTTCCGTCCACGGTCCAGGCCGACCTTTGCCCACTCGGCTGCCGGCAGCCCGTTCCTGTGGTCTAATCTGTGGATTACGTTCATATATTACTAGTCTGGGGAGTCGAGCTTATGATTCATCTTCCCATCTTGTCCCCTGGTGTGGTTCGCCGCCGACCGTGCTGCCAGGACTACCAGGATAAACAACTGTCTTCAAGATGGACCCAGCAACGGCAGCGGCTTTTGTGGTATGAAGATAGGGAACGGAATATTGCTAAAAATAACCCTTTGTTTCTAATGTACTGTTGTAATGTAATTCTTCTGTTGTGCTCTTGTATTATACCGTTGCTGTTGTGTGCCGTTTTGAAGTGGTAGGGTTGTATGACGTCACATGGAATAGATGAAGATGAAGGCGGACACGAGACTGTTGGTGGTGAGGAGAGGTTATGTGTTGGGCTAGGGTGTAGTGACCACCCTGGGCTGTGCACTATACCATCTCTGGGGCTGTGTACTACACCATCCCTGGGGCTGTGAACTACACCCCCAGGAGGCAGTGTACTACATCCAGGGGGCAGTGTACTACACCCCAAGGACCAGTGTATTACACCCCAGGGGGTAGAACGGGAGGCCACCCTTCTTCTCCCCTGAGTCATTCCAGGAAGTAAACGTCATCGGTGACACACTCCCCCGGGGGATCGCTACTCCCACGTTCCTTCACATTCGTCCATCAGGCTGAACGGGAGGAGGTTGGCTATCCCTCCCCCCGCCTGGCCAGACGGGCGATAAGTACAGGGAGGATCAAGAGTGTATCGTCCAGGCTGAGGCCCCGAGTCTTGCCTGGATCTGATGAATTGCACTTACCACCCGCCTGTGGCGGTGGGGTGGGGTAGGGGGGTGGGGGGTTGAAAATACCGCCGCGAGGCCTTGACCTTTAAAGGTCGGCCTGGGGGGGTAAGGGTAGCGGGCCCTTACTACGTCGTGGGAATGACGGGAGACAGGCGCACACACAAACACACACAAACACCACATTTGCTGGGAGGCACCAAGTGAGACATGAGGACGGAACAGCCTCGCTTGCACCACACACAGATCAGGAATGACAAGTGATGGTGACGTCAGAGTAAATGTAATGTATACAAATGCTGGTAGACTCGAAGTAAACAGAAGAAATGTGAGGTTTAAGGAACGTATTAGGGAAGACTTATCTGACGTTGATGGGAGCTTTGGAGACGACACGTACTGTGTCCAGAGTGCCTGAGAGTAAGGAGGGAGGAAGGCGGCAAAAGAGGAAATTGATAAAGCTTCCCTTAGAGGTTCAGGACATAGTGTAAGGTGGCCCATTCAGACAGTACGTAATAGGAAGAGCAATTGTAGGGAAGAAATGCGTAGTGGTGTTGACATTGTATAATCCTCAGAATTTCAGCGATCCAGAACAAATATACAATGATAACTTAAGGAATAGTCAAGTTGATCTGTGAAGCAGACATTTTTCTCAGATGATAAAGAAATGTTTTGAAAATGGAGGATTTATGTTATAAAGAGCTGGATTAGGGAATTTATATCCTCATGTGAGTCATGGAGACACACGTTTTGGAATGTGTACATGAAAATTTTTAATACTAACATGTGATTCAAGCTCTAAGATGAGAGGAAATGATACACCATTGTTGATAGATTATATCTTCACGTATACAGACATAGATATTGACAGTATCATATATATGATACAGTACCTGAAAAATGTGGTCATGTAAAATTTAGGTATTGTTATGTGATAAACCAGGAAGTCGAAGAGACAAGATTGAAAGAGGACATATCATCGTGGCAAGAACACAAACCTCAGCATACTACTCACAACTCGACTTCCTGCACAAAACTCAACATTTTTCATGGCAACATTAATTGGGATGTGGACTTCTGTAGTCAGTGACCAGGCCTTTGTGGTGAATGGTTCTGTGATTTTTACAATGAAAGGATTGGAACCTGGGTAGGGTACTTCAACTCCCTAAAGCAGAGGGAAGGGCGAGGAAGACGGATGTCCAAAAGCAAAGGAGTTTCAAGATTTGCTCTGATGAAGAAGCTACACTCCAGCCAACCAGAATTTGTGGTGTTTTAAGAGCGCAAGGAAGGAGCATAACAGGATAAGAGGACAAAAAGAAACTCTGAAAATAGTATTGTAAAAAAAGGCAGGAGAAATTACAAGAGTTTTCAGTGATTCATCAGATATAAGTTGTCAGCTAAAGAGCAGCTAATCAGGTTAAGGAATCGGCAGGGAAGGGTTATAAAGATGATGTAAGGATATGTGACGCACTGAATAAAAAGTTCAAAAGTGTTTTCACAGTGGAAGACACTATGCAAGATGGAAGGTTTTGTGGATCGTTTGTGTATGGACTGCTTTTGACGTTGTACAGCATGAGGGGCTGATTAAAAAACTGGTTCATCAGGTAGGAGTAAAGGGAGAGACTCCTTCGATGAACAGGAGATTATCTTGGTGTAAGGGATGCATTTCAGAGGAGCCTTTTCAGTATGGGTTCAGGTCCCCAGCGGAGTGCCACGAGGTTCTGTCCTGGAACCATTACTCTTCTTGATCTATGTAAATGACTTGCCCGAAGTTATGGACTCCTGCCTGAATATGTTTGCAGATGATGCAGAGGTCTTGAGGGAGTTTGGAAAATGAGGAGGATTGCATCAACTTGCAAAGGGACATAGACAAGCTCCAAAGTCGGTCTGATACTTGGTTCATGAAGCTCAACATGAAGGCCTCAATATGAACATATTCTAGCCCGAATTAAGCTACGGTAATCTATGTGTGAAAGTAACTTGGACATCATCCCAAACCTGTAGCCAGAGTCCCACCTTAAGGAGAATATTCAAGGAGACCAAGTATCTGCTGACACATATCAGAATTGCATTGCAAAATTGGAACATGCTCCTCAGGTCTGGTCACCGCACCTAGAGAAGCACAAAGAGCCAGTAGAGAAGGTCCAGAGGAAGGCAACAGAGATGGGATCAGAATTAGGAGGGCTAAGTTACAGGAGAGGCTGGAGACTAGATTTGCCCACCATGGAAGATAGAAGGATGAGAGGTGACCTGATCACAACCCTTAAGGTTTTAAAACCAGATTGATGCCGCGGACAGTGAACTGTTCTGTGAAAGGCACAAATATAGAGCAACCAGAGGACAACGTGAAATTAAGGAAGAAGCTTGTTAACGTCGACGTAACTAGTACCTTTACAGTGTAATGGTTGTGGAATTGCAGACAGTATACAGAAGTTTCAAAAGTTGTATAATAGAGATGATTCAAGAGATGGGGCCTCACGAGTGTAACATCCCCCAATCCCCCCAAATACAAATAGGTGGTTACTCACACACACACACACACACACACACACACACACACACACACACACACACACACACACACACACACACACACACACACACACACACACACACACACACATACACACACATACACACACACACACACACACACACACACACACACACACACACAAAGCCATTCCTAATGAGCTATGGCAGAACCTTGCATAAACTCCCTCTGCAGTCAGGTATCTCTTCTCCCTCTCAGTAGTCAGGTATCTCCCATCGCTCTCAGTAGTCAGGTATCTCCCATCGCTCTCAGTAGTCAGGTATCTCCCATCGCTCTCAGTAGTCAGGTATCTCCCATCGCTCTCAGTAGTCAGGTATCTCCCATCGCTCTCAGCAGTCAGGTATCTCTCCTCCCCTGATAGTCAGATTCTCCCTTCCCTACCTCACACTAGGCCTATCAAATCTTCCGCCTCTTATAACACTCTTCCCAGAGTTTTAGAGGATGAAATGCCCCTCCCCCTGTCACATCTCCCTCCCTCCTTCTAAACTTTTCTCAATCCTCCCGTAAGCCTCTTCCAATCCATCGTCTCCCCGCTAGGGTGTCCTCTGGCTCTCAGGAGTAGGTCACCTACCACCCCGGCCCCATCTCCTCCCTCGCCAGTCCTTCTACATCACTCTTCATTCTCATGGTATCTGTCTGCTAGTGGTGGGTGGAGAGGGGGGCCTTCTTCACTCTCCTGTCTGCTAGTAGTGGTTGAGGAGGAGCCTACTGCTTCACTGTCCTGTCTCCATCTGTCTACCAGTGGTGGGTGAGGAGGAGCCTACTGCTTCACTGTCCTGTCTCCATCTGTCTACCAGTGGTGGGTGAGGAGGAGCCTACTGCTTCACTGTCCTGTCTCCATCTGTCTGCCAGTGGTGAGTGAGGAGGAGCCTACTGCTTCACTGTCCTGTCTTCCTCTATCAACCAGTGGTGGGTGGGAAGGATCCTACATCTTTACTACCATGTTTCCATCAACATAGATCAGGAATTTAGGACCCTATTACTGTCGCCCAGCAAATAACCTCGTCATAGACCATTAAGTCTTCTTTTACCTGGTTTTCCCACGCACACCTTACCGCCACCTCCATTCCACTCCGTTTTGATAATGGAATCTGTCATTTACGAGAGGAGAGTTTCTTGGTTGCTACTTTCCTTGACTTAGAGAAGCCTGTTATTTTCGTTACGTGTAATTTGGGCTTGGAATAGACCGCCAGAAGGATTGGATTCTTGTCATTATGGATGATGCTAGAATCATGAATGAAGTAAAGAGCGAAGTGGACTGCGTCAACTAACAAGGGGATCTACACAAACTTCATAGTTGGTCTGATGCTCGATTCACGGGATTCAACCTGAGGGTGAGACACGGGGAAAGAAGGCTTCGATACCATCATCATCGTTCAAGAAATAAGGTGAAGGAAACTGTTCTGAGAGGGACTTAGAAGTCGACATTGTCCCCTAATCTGTTGGCAGAGGCCTACTGAGGAGGAAGTGTAAGGTAGTGGAACTGTCAGCTGGCAGATACAAGAACGGCATTCAAGTATATAGACATTATGGTTGTATTCAGCAAACTTCCCATCATTTATGGGGCCAGAGCTAAAACATGATTCTTATGTTTGGTCACCGACTTTACGGAAGCACAAAGAACTAGTAGAGAAGGTTTTCCGAAGGGGAACAGAGATGATACTAGAATAAAGAGAGATGAGGAAGGTTGAGAGTCCTTAGATTTGTCCATTATGGAAGAGAGAAGAGCAAGGCATGACTATCGCAACCTTTTTAAATTTCTAAACCAATTTTATGACGTCGACAGTTAACTACTTTTTTAAAAGATGCGAAGACGAACAAAGCTCGAGACCAGAACATAAACAACAAACTTGTTAGAGAAGATGGATAGACGTTAGTATATAATGGTGTGATAACTGGAGTAACCTGTATGACCAGGTCGTGATGCTCACAGCAGACACAAGCTGAAAAGTTGTAAGGCAGGAGAGAATGTTGAAGAGATGGGGCCCCACGAGTGTGGAACTCCCTTTCCGTGCTATTTGAATAGGGAATAACACACACACACACACACACACACGGGCCCCTCGTGATGTAGTGATTAGCTTTACTGACTATGAGGGTGGTAAAACTGCGCCCCCCCCCCGATCTTAAGTACTCCGTGTGTGTGTGTGTGTTTGTGTGTGCGCGCGCTTGCAGGCATGAATGCATTCGCCTGAGTACGTGTGCGTGTGTATGTGTGCGTGCAAGTCGGATGATGTGGTCATGTACGCGTGAAATGCTTGGGTCTCCGTGCATGATGATGAGGGCATGAATGCTGGTGACTCGAATACCTAATTGTAAGGTCGTCTAAGCCGTATAACGACCCAATGGGTCGCGTCGTGTTGTCGTCCCCTTGCTCACACACACACACACACACACACACACACACACACACACACACACACACACACACACACACACACTGCCCATGAAAGCGTTTGACACTATCGCACATGTGAAGCTTGGAAAGAGCCTGGATCTTCAAGCGGGATTATGTAAGGGGTGCAACTCCTTCTATGGACAGAACGTCACCTCAGTGAAGGGAAATAGAAGGAGCGTGTCAGCGGAGTCTTCCTGAGAGAGGAGGGGGGTCACCAACAGTGTGCCACAGGGTTTGGTCTAGGAACCGTTGCTCTTCTTGATCTCCGTGAATGACTTTCCAGACGGGCCGGACCCATACCTGAACATGTTTGCAGGTGATGCGTTTGTCTTGAAGGAAGTAATGAGTGAATTGGTTTGCACTATCGTTCAAGGAGACTGAGACAAATCCATAGTTGGTGTGATTCATGGTTGATGAAATTCTACGCCATAGTTAATGTAACGAGGGTGGGACACAGCGGAAGAAGGCCTCTATACGAGTATCATCTGTCAAGGAAAAAGCAGCATGGATATGTTTGTGGGAGAGGGATGTGGGAGATGTCATCGTACCTAGCTCCCGTGGTGTAGTGGTCAGCTTCGCTCACTGTACATCACGTAATGGCCCCCAGTAAGATTGGAATCCTGGCTCGGGCCAGTCAGCTCACAGCCAACCCAGCTATTCATCCTCCCCTTCGAAGTTGGTTGATAAATGGCTACCTGACGTAAGCTGGATGTATATTACTTTAATGATCCTGTGCAATACTATTATCATTTGTCCCTAGAACCATTTGTACTGTGCTCCTGTAGCTGAAGGCAAAAGGGTTATAGCACACTGTTTGGTGGTTTCGATCACTAAATAAGTTACGAGTGAACATGTGAGGCAGGCGTGACCGGCATGTACAGTCAGGCGTTTCTGCTAACAAAATATGAAGTGTTACCAGAACACGTCATAGAGAGCTGTGAGGCAGACAACCTGTCTGTTAGGAAATATTGGACGCATTCAGGTATATGGACGAAGGAATATACACGAGAACTGGTCGCATCTTGTAATAGATTCAGAACTAGGATATGCTTCTCAAGTTTGGTCTCCGCACTCGTAAAGAAGTGCAAAGAAGTGATAAAGAAAGTCCTTAGGAGAGAAAGAAGAAAATATGGCATTATACTGGGAGGATAGAGGCCATACGTTTGCCCACCTGGAAGAGAGAAGACCAAGGGGTGACTTGATCATCGTCTTCAAGTTATAAGCTAGTGTGATGAAGTCGACAGCAAACAGTTCATCGAAAGAGGCAAAGATCAAAGATCCAGAAGCCGCACTGAGATACCCAACAAAAAACTTGTTACAAAACCTGGAGGAGAAGTGTTCTGGCGGAGGGAATAAGTGGAATGAACTGAGCGAGGAAACAGTGAACGTTGACACCGTACACACAACTGTTGTTAGTTTGATGATTTAGTTCAAGAGATCAGGGTTGGGGCCCATGACTGAAGAACTCCCTCCCCGTACGGTAGGGAGACGGTCACTACAAAGTCGAGAATATGTTTTCGACGTATTCTTTTTTTTGGGGGGAGTGTAAGTTGTATAAGAGGGGTTTAAGATTTAGAATTAGTTTCTTGGTTTGATTTTGAGAGAATGTCCTCTACTGGTCCCTTCACCACCCTGGCTCAGCCCCTCACCACCCCATTTCCAACCCCTCACCGCCTCAGGGCCACCCTTTCACCACCCCACGGCCCATCCCTTCACCGCCCGTGGTCCTGTCCTTCACCATCCATGACCCAACCCTTCTCCACGCATGGGCCCGAGACTTCACCATCCTGGCCAAGTCCTTCACCATCCTGGCCAAGCCCTTCACCATCCTGGCCTAGCCCTTCATCATCCTGGGCTTCGGCACCTCACCGTCCGTGGTTGCATCACAGCGTTGCAACTTTTACATGTCATGATATTTTTCTTTGCAACATTTGCTGTCGAAGAGTTTTCTCCGCCAATAATTTCCAAGTCTATCCCTGGGTCACGCTCCGGACCGACCCGCTGCCGTATAATTATTTACGATTTTGTAAACGAATGGGGAGGAGCGATAGAATAAAGGTCGTAACCTCAACTGGGGAATAATAGAAGTTGGGGTATAGAGGGGTTGATGGCAGATGGTGAGGCCTGGGCGTGCTGGTCTGTGTCTGCTGCCACGCTGGGTCGTGTGGTTGGTCGAGGTTGACCTCTGCTGGTAGTAGATGGCCGGGTCGGGGAGGACATCTAGGGAGTGTCAGGGTGACGGTCTGCACCCGGGGTGATGACACGTGTGAGGGGGTGTTAACTTGTGCTAGGGATGATGACTGGTGATAGGGGTGATGACTGACGCCAGGGGTGATGACTAGTGTTTTGGTTGATGATTGTTGCTTGGTATGATAACATGCCATGGGTGATGACTGGTGGCAGGAATGATGACTGGCTTCAGGGGTGATGAAAAATGGCCGGGGGTGGGTGATGACTGGTACTAGAAGTGGTGTGATGACTGGTGTCGAGGGTGATCACACGTCACAGTTGATGACTGGTGCCGGAGGTGATGACGACTGGTAACTGGAGTTATGATCTTGGTCGGGATAGAGAGACTGAATGAAGAGCGAGAGTTATACAAAACATGGACAGAAATCCGCAGTTACACTTCTCCTACATAGACAGAACAAAATACAAGATATCAGTCCTCTAGCCCCTGAGAGTGGGAGATTAACAAGATGACTCACAGGGAGATGTACAGGATATTGATTAAACAGTAAACATAAGAGTATTCTTAAGTCCCGGGAGGTAGAAAATGAGCTGTCGAACCAACATGATGGGACGATAACATAATGAAGGCATTTGATCAACGTAGAGAAAATTTGGCTCCGTGACCGATTGGAATCCCAGCCTTCGTTTTTTTTTTTTTTCTTTTTTTCCCCAAGAGCATTGGAGAAGTAGCGAAACTAGCGATATTATCGAAGAGGCAAAGCAGAGCTGCAGACATTGACAGTGTGTCAGGTGCACCACAGTACACAGAGGAGGACCTGAACTAACACCTGGCCAGTACGGAACACATCGCTTGACGTCATACATACATATAAGGTTTTGAATGAGTGACAAAAGTACAGAGATTTGGTCCTAAGCAAATGTGTAACGAAGGCGCCATGAATCTGTACGAGGTGAATGTGCACATACACAGTTACTAACTCATTATAGTGACACAGAAACTGTGATACAGAGCGAGAGAATAGAAAATTTATCTCAGTATTACAAAAATAAGTTTGACAAAGTCAAGTATAGAATTTTGCTAGAGAAGGTAGTAAAACAGAACAGGTAAGATGGAGAGGAACCATGGCTGATGAAGACAGTATTGGGGTACCGCAAGGTCGGTGTTTGCCTAAGATCCGAAGTTTCATATTTCTTTGATGATATTTAGACGTGGACAGAGAAGTGAAGAAAAATAGCTAGGTACTTTTCTGATGGCGCTACAGGAGTTGAGGAGTTTGTGTTATCAAGAACTTACAGTTAAATGTATTGAGAACATAGCACCATCGAGGGTAATCATGAGTGGTGCGATAATGAGAAATATCATCACAAGAGACAAAGCTTCATGAATGTTATCAGTATACACGTAAGGAGTAAAATTGAATACTGCTGTGTTCAATGGTCAACCACCAAAACAAACAAGTTACAGAGAAATCCGGAGTACGTCAGGAGCAGAGTCGCGGGGATGGAACAAATGAACAGCAATCAGGAGAAGCTGGTGGAACTGAAACGTTGCAAACTTGTAAGAAGAGAAAGATACAGGCTAACCCACGTATGGCATCAGATTAGATGGATAATGAACAGTATCATGAATGCAACAACCTTCAACAAGGAAGAAGTAGCGTTATTAAGTCTGTAAGAATATTATGTAATGTAACATATAAGTGTCAGACTAAGACATACGAGAGCCCAGCCCAGAACAAACAGTAAACAACAACTACAGAAACATATAAAAGAAAACTTGATATGTAGTTAAAGACAGTCCCAGATGGACCTAGGATTGGTCACAATGCAGTGAGCTTGGTGGTAGGGAGGAGGAGGAGGAGGATGTATTCATCGAGCAAAGACGTGTGGTGGGCGGTGAGCGCCACGCGCTAGCCCTCCCATTTCACAAAATCTCGTCGTAGGTACTCGTATGCAAATATCTCCCCACCCCTTACCCAACCACCACCACCTCTCTCTCTCTCTCTCTCTCTCTCTCTCTCTCTCTCTCTCTCTCTCTCTCTCTCTCTCAGGACCGGCCGGCCGGCTGGCAGCCACACCCCAGGACCTGCCGCTGGGCGGGTCTTTGGTGGTGGTGGTGGTGGTGGGGGGTGCCTGGCCCTTGCCCTGCCTCCTCCTCCTCAAGTGTTTACGACGGGAGGGAGGGAGAGGCAGTGAGAGAGAGAGAGAGAGAGAGAGAGAGAGAGAGAGAGAGAGAGAGAGAGAGAGAGAGATTAAAGTCAGGAGGGACATGAGGGAAGGGTGGGTGACTGAAGGGAACAACAGGAAGTGATGCAGAAAGATGAAGTGTTGCCTGAAATTCAGACAGACCACAGGACCAACAAACAACGGGTAAAACACATACAAAAGATACATCAATAATTGTGAACATCATGATACAAAACCTTAATCGAAGAACACTGAAAAAGTATCAAACTGAACCATAACACCCAGTAAGAACATATCTTGAACAATAACATTTAAAGAACAATATCGTAACCTATCGATGTAAAATTAAGAGCAACGTACCCCACTGGGAACAAGGACAGCAAGGAGCGCCACAAATACATCAAGTTTGTACGACTATTTACAGTTACCCCGTCCACCATGTGACCCATATTTCTCCCCTGATGTGATCTTTGACCTTCAAAACATAACGAGAAAATAAATATATATATATGTATATATATATATATATATATATATATATATATATATATATATATATATATATATATATATATATGTATGTATATATGGGCGTTAATGTATATGTTGTCTAAATAGATGGTTGTGTTGCGTTGCGATGTGTTGTGTTGTGTTGTGTTGTGTTGTGTTGTGACTGTATCATTGGTGTTGCTGTTATCGTGATGCATGACCTGGTGCCACCTGGCTGGCCACACACCACCTGTACATGATCACTATACAACCCCAGTTGGTGTCGTACATACGTCACATTCTGAATGTCGTTGTTTGTATGTGTGAAAATCAGATCTAATGATAATAATGATGTAGTAGTCCTGAGGTATGTGTGACAATAAGGTCCAGTAATGATGTAGGAGTCCGGATTCATTATGCTCCTACACGCACACACACACACACACACACACACACACACACACACACACACACACACACATCCAAGTCCAGGAAGGTGTCGTGTGTACACTCTGGAGGGAAGATTTGTACTTACATGACCACCTGTTACCTGATCCTCTCTCTCTCTCTCTCTCTCTCTCTCTCTCTCTCTCTCTCTCTCTCTCTCTCTCTCTCTCTCTCTCTCTCTCTCTCTGGGTAATTGTAATTATCATGACTTTATCATCTTATGAAGAATGGTATACTACTGCTTCATGGACAAGTGTACATTGTTTGATAACTTTGTGTATTTGTTTCTGTGTGTGTGTGTGTGTGTGTGTGTGTGCATGGTGCGTCTCCCAACATTACACCATCAAAAAAACCAATCATCATTCATGTGTCATGAACCAGAGGCACAACCTCTTAAGTGGCTCTCTCTCTCTCTCTCTCTCTCTCTCTCTCTCTCTCTCTCTCTCTCTCATGAGGCAATTGCTGTGTGTGGAGCCAAAGCGGCACTGACGTCACGCTCGCAGTGTCACATGACCCCCAAACCGGTACTCCCCCCCCTCACGGGGTTACCGCCGTTGATAGCCGTACTGTGTTGGTGTTGTTCACATATTCTGTTGGACGAACTGTCGACACACACACACACACACACACACACACACACACACGTGTGGGAGGCTGGTTGTAGTGGGTATGTGGGTTCATAATTTGTATTATTTGTTGTGTTCTATAAGGAAGCTGAGATACAAGTTGTGCAGCAACACTTTACCATATTTTGTTTTCCATTTTTGTCGTGTTGACAATTTATCTCAGGGAATTTCCGTGGATGTTGTTGTCCAGTGTGGACAGTATTGACCAGGACGATATTGAGGGACATCAGTTGTGACCGCCATGTTGAAGATTCATATTGTCCAAATCAGATTGTCCGTCAAAATTTGCATATTTGTTTTCGATATTATTGTCATCATATGTGAGTCGTCTACCCACAGTCTACCCATAATGTTGGAGAGTTGATTTTTTCCTGAGTTTTAAATCAAAGATTAAGTCAATATGTTATGAAATATCTGGCTTAATATAAATCTTCTTCCACATAATTACCTTGATAAAAGTTAATTATGATCAGTGCACACAAATTGCATTACAAATTACGACTCATGAAATCTGCATATTTTGAATATTTTTTTTTTGGGGGGATGTGTGTAGGGTGTAGGATGGGCGTATATGTATGGGGTGTGGGTGTGGGATGGGCGTATGTGTGTGGGAGAGGCATGGTTGAGGTGGGGATAACGTAACAAGATGAGAAAATCAGAGGAAAAGTTTCTCATTTGAACACAAGTCGATTATTACGAAATGGCTGATCTAAAAATACTGTCCCCCCACCCCCACTCCCCCTCCCCCCTACCTTACTCCCCCTGGTAACCCGGGGTATTAAAGACACTAGCCACACTCACCCTCCCTCCTCTAGGTCGTGTTCGTATTGACTCCGTCCTTCAAACTCGATCATGTAGATAGAACAGTGTGTGGCTGGCTGGAGTGTGGACGCTCTCTCTCTCTCTCTCTCTCTCTCTCTCTCTCTCTCTCTCTCTCTCTCTCTCTCTCTCTCTCTCTCTCTCTCCCAAAAAGAATAAGGAAGTCTGGTAGATTACGGTCACTTACTAGCGTGTTGGCGGGCAGGTTTGAACCCCGGTTTATGGTGATGTTTATCCCTGTCTGGCAACTGTGTGTATATGTGTGTGTGTGTGTGTGTGTGTGTGGTCTCCGAGAGTTGCCATGCCTCACCCGTAATCACATTACCCACAACTTTAAACCCCCAAGAAGCTGACCAGTTGGTGTCCCGCTCCATATATATATATATATATATATATATATATATATATATATATATATATATATATATATATATATATATATATATATATATATATTATTACTATCAGTATTATTATCATTATTGTTATTATTATTCTTATTATTAGTATTAGTATTATTATGTTGACCTAATATTAATATCTAGAGGGTATAAGTAGACGGCTGAGGAAGGAGGGGGGGGGGGGTAATTACCATTTACCTTCCAGATGAAAACATTTTTCGTACCTTCTCCTGGTCACGAGAGCAAGACTTGTTAACATTTGTTTTTTCTATTTTAGCATTGTTAGATTGTGGTGGGTTCAACCAGTGTTGGTGTGGTGTTACACATGGTAAGGTGTGTGTGTGTGTGTGTGTGTGTGTGTGCCGCGGGGAGGACCCCGGAACCCCAACATGGGGGTGGGGGAGAAGGGGTTCGACCTCTTGGACCTGCCTACCAGCCAATTATTGGGAGTGCCTGATATCTGCCGGCTGGGGGGGGGGGGGGATTGGCTGCCTCGAAGGAGTGTTGGTGGTTGTGTGGTGATGGTTTGTGGTGTGGTGATGGTGATGGTTTGTGGTGTGGTGATGGTTTGTGGTGGTGATGGTGGTGGTTGTGTGGTGATGGTGATGGTTTGTGGTGTGGTGATGGTGATGGTTTGTGGTGTGGTGATGGTTTGTGGTGGTGATGGTGGTGGTTGTGTGGTGATGGTGATGGTTTGCGGTGTGGTGATGGTGGTGGTGGTAGTGTGGTATGGTGGTGGTAGTGTATTGTGGTGGTGTTGGTGGTAGTATGTATGTATGCACACACACACACACACACACACACACACACACACCAGGTACACATTTATCGACCAGTCCAGCGGGGAAGATGAATACCTAGGTTGGCTGTGGGCAGACTGCCGCGCCCAGGACTCGAACTATGGGCTGGTCCATGCAGACTCATGGTCAGTAACGCCAGTCACTGTACCGTGGAGGTTTGTTTGTAAGTATGTATGTGTGTGTGTGTGTGTGTGTGTGTGTGTGGATAACATACTTACGTATTTACGACAAGGATGTTACAGTGACGCAGGTTCTTGCAGTGACTTATTTGTTACAATGACGTAGGTTGTTGGTTTCATAGTGACGCAGGGTTGTTACAGTGACGCAAAGTTGTACACGTTGCTCGCTGACTGTACCCGTAAGGACGACCTCACAATGGTCGTACAAACATTGATCAGGACGCTCGAACGACCCTTGACAACAGTAGTACGACCCTTGATGGTAGCACGGGCCTTCATTACGACCCTGGATCAGATCGATAGTACGACTCTGTGATCACGACGTTCGTACGACCCCTGAGCAAGACGACACAGCCAGTGAGCACAGCGGTACGACCATCGCTATAATGTCCCGACCTTTGACCTAACTTTTGCCGGTCGTTTCTCAGGTCAAGCAGTTGTACCCCAGGATCGTGAGCTCGTGCTAAAAAGGTCGTACAGTCGTCCCTCCCAGGGTAGTACAGTCGTCCCTCCCAGGGTCGTAGTACCAGTCACCTTTAGGACCACAGCTTCTCCCATGACGGTCGTTATCCTCCCCTCATTATGACCATCACCTCTCATTACTCAACTATCATCATCACTATCACCCCTGGCCAGTCATTACTGAACTATCATCACCATCATCACTATAACTATCATTAAATTATCCAGCTGTCACCCCCCCCCCACCTCTTATCAACACTATTATCATCATCATCAGTGCTTCCCAGCGTGCTAATGAGCGCCATCATTATCACCAATTGTCTCGCCTAATTAGACTAAGGATGAGGTTGGTCGCTAATGACCACCTCATTAGACAACCGGCAATATATGATATTATTAAATAAACACGAAAAATTAATTATTAATCAGTTGAAGAGACTTAAGGGGCTATAGTGACAACACACTGTGTTCAGGGTTATGGAGAGAGAGAGAGAGAGAGAGAGAGAGAGAGAGAGTTATATATTGTGTGTGTGTTTGTATGTATGCATGCATATATTATGTTGTATGCATATATGTATGTATGTATGTATGATGTACGTATGTTGTATATATGTATGTATGTATGTATGTATGATGTACGTATGTTGTATATATGTATGTATGTATGTATGATGTACGTATGTTGTATATATGTATGTATGTATGTATGATGTACGTATGTATGTATGTATTTGGGATTTGAGAACAATGTAGAGGTAATGGTAGTAATATTACGGGAGCACTTGTGTTATGGTGGTGTGGCACACCATACATGGTGTACTGACCCACCAGCCCGGACCATGCCCCTTCCCCCTGCCAGTGGCATGTAAGACGCTACCCCCTGCCACCTCGGTAGGGGCGTGGTGGTCAGGTTCTGGGGTATTGATCCCCCTGATCTGTGGTGATGATTAATGATCAAAAATCTCCCCATGATAGTTAAGGCGCCCCCTCTCGGCGGTGGGTAATGGTATATGGTCAGGTGGGCTGGGCTTTCAGGTCGGGTGGGTGGGGTGACTGTGAGTTAGGGTGGGTTTGGTGGTGGACGTGGCGTGGAGTGTGATGTAGGGTGGGTTAGGTGGGCGTGGGGGTGGTGTGGGTGTGAGGCTCGGGTGTAAAGGCTCGAACTTTGAGGAGAAAAAGAGGTTCAGGTAGGAAGGCTTGTGTGCCCCCCCTCCCCTCCCCTCCCCTCCTCTTATACAGCACCAATCCACATGAGGATTGCGAGGAAAGGATGAATGGGATAGGACAAGGGTATGTGCACGACGGGGACGGGGATAGGACAAGGGTATGTGCACGTCGGGGACGGGGATAGGACAAGGGTATGTGCACGTCGGGGACGGGGATAGGACAAGGGTATGTGCACGACGGGGACGGGGATAGGACAAGGGTATGTGCACGTCGGGGACGGGGATAGGACAAGGGTATGTGGACGTCGGCGACGGGGATAGGACAAGTGCTTGAGAGTAAATATATCACCACAACATGTCCAGTTGGTGCTCCTCAGACGCTGTGTCCTGGTCTGAGAGTGACACAGATCTGTTACGACACTTGAACACGACCACACGCCCCTTGAACACGACCACACGCCCCTTGAACACGCCCCTTGAATGCCACGATGTGACCCTTGAACACCAGGCTACGACCCTTGCACACACCCCGTTATGGCCCTTGAGTGTGATAACGTGACCTCTGACCTGACCCTTCTCTTGTACATGTGGTTGTAATGTGTGGTGACATTTAACCCTCAGAACCGATTTCTCTCGCTCTCCTGTGTTGAACAGTGGCCCAGTGGCCCGGAAGGTGGCCCAGTGGCCCGTGACGGTGGCCCTCTGTGACCTGGGGAAGGTGGCCCTCTGTGATCCCTAATGTGACGGTCTGACCCGTGATCTGTCTGTAATGTGGCCCTCTGACTCGCAAGTGTGACCTGTTGACCCTTGAAGACTGGGAGGTGGCCTTCCCTCCGGTCAAGATGGCCCTCCGATCGGGGAGGTGGCCCTCTGCTGCCTAAGGTGGCCCTCTGACTCCTGGGGTGGCCCTCTGGTGCCACCTGGCACTCGTTCCTCGCCACAGCTGAGTCAAGCAAGGTTTATGAGCGAGACTCCTGAATCTTTTAGTGTTCCGCGGTCTAAGGCGGCCACATGTAGCTGTGGCCATATGTAACCGTGATCATATGTAGGGACATATGTAGCCGTGATCATATGTAGGGACATATGTAGCCGTGATCATATGTAGGGACATATGTAGCCGTGATCATATGTAGGGACATATGTAGCCGTGATCATATGCAGGGACATATGTAGCCGTGATCATATGTAGGGACATATGTAGCCGTGATCATATGTAGGGACATGTGTAGTCGCGAGCATGTGTATGGCCATATGTAGCTGTGATCATGTGTATGGCCATATGTAGCTGTGATCATGTGTGTGGCCATAGGTATCTCTGTTCACCTGTAGCTTTGGTCATTTGTATACGTGCTCACATTTACGTGGCCATATATAGCTGTAATATGGCCTTGCATACATGTAGCTGTAGTAACATGTAGGTATTTTCATATGTAGCCGTGATGACATGTGTACCTTTGGTCAAATGAGTCGATGATTATATGTGTCTTTGGCCACATAAAACCATCGAGCTGTGGCCACATAAAACCATCGAGCTGTGGCCACATAAAACCATAAAGCTGTGGCCACATAAGTAATTGATTACAGCTGTGACCTGATCTAGATGTGCACGTGTGAGGTTGGGTATAACTGTGGCCACATGAGGCTGGGCATAGCTGTGGCCACATGAGGCTGGATATAGCTGTGGTCACAGAAATTTCTGGCTCATAATTTATTTCTATGGTCTGCACGTGGTGGACGTGCACGTAGGCCCCGTGCAGCACGTGGTAGCTGTGCACGTGCAGCACGTGGTGCCGTGCCCTTAGCGACACTTGCAACTTTCCTGCCTTATCTTGTCCTGAGTCATGACCTCCCTCCCTCCCTCCCTCCCATCCACTGCCAGGTTCCCCTCCCTCCCTTATCCCACTACCCCCCTACCTAGCTCCCCCCCCCCCCACCCTTTTCCATCCTTCTCTCCCTCCCAAGTACCTCAACCTCCCTCCCACCTGGCCCACCCTCAGTACCCCCTGTCCATCTCCCTTGAAAACCTCCTGCATCCATTTCTCCCTCCCAGCTACCTCAGCTTCCCTCCCCCTTTCCTCTCTCTCTCTCTCTCTCTCTCTCTCTCTCTCTCTCTCTCTCTCTCTCTCTCTCTCTCTCTCTCTCTCTCTCTCTCTCTCTCTCTCCATCCATGCCTTCCCCACCCATTCTCACTCCCTTCCCCTTCCCTCCCTTTCTGCCTCTCTCCCTCCTCCCCAGCTACCCCCGGCCTCCCTCCCTCCTTCCCACCATCTTTCTTCCCTTGCCCGCCCGCCCCCTGCCTTACCCCCTACCACCCTACTTGGACCTTAGCAACGGCCTCTTTACCCCTGTCTACCTCCCTCATTCCCTCCCTTCGTACCGGCCTCCCTCCATCCCTCCTTCCCTTCATACCGCCCTGCTTCCTTCCCTCACTCCCTCCCTCACCCTTCCCTCCCTCCCTCTCCTCCTCCTCCCTGCCAGCAGACCTTGACCTGACCAGCGGCCTGATAACCCCTGCCTCCCTGCCAGTACACCTTGACCTGAGAACCGGTCTGTTTACCCCCCCCCCCCCTCCCTCCGCCAGTCTGCCCGGCCAAGTCTCTGGGTCGATATCCTTGTGGGGAGTTTATGTTGGGGTCTCAGGTGTGGCCCGCCCTGGCCCGCGCTACGGGGTGTGGCCCACCCTGGCCCGCGCCACGGAGGTGTGGCCCGCCTTGGCCCGCGCTATGGGAGTGTGTCCCGCCCTGGTCCCCGATGTGTTGGGGTATGGACCACTTTGGCCCAGGCGACCCTCTGGGGTCTGTTAACAGAAGTGGATCAGTGGAAGGACCGGAACTGGCTGGGCCACCTGGACCGTTTGGGTCCGTTAACGGGAACGGTCCCTCTGTTGGGTCGTCTTTATGTTAAGGTAGGGTCGTCCCCAGGAATGGTAGTTCCTGTGATGGGTCGTCTTTATGTTGGGGTAGGGTCGTTCTTGTGGGTCATACTTCCCGTGGTGGGTCGTCTTGAGGGTGTGGCCGGTACAATACATACTAACGGTGGGCGTGGCCAGTACGATACATACTAACGGTGGGCGTGGCCGGTACAATACATACTAACGGTGGGCGTGGCCGGTACGATACATACTAACGGTGGGCGTGGTCGGTACAATACATACTAATGGTGGGCGTGGCCGGTACGATACATACTAACGGTGGGCGTGGCCGGTACGATACATTCTAACGGTAGGCGTGGCCGGAACGATACATGCCAACGGTGGGCGTGGCCGTTACGATACATACTAATGGTGGGCGTGGCCGGTGCGATACATACTAACGGTGGGCGTGGCAGTTACGATACATACTAACGGTGGGCGTGGCCGGTACGATACATACTAACGGTGGGCGTGGCCGATGTGGTGTCTGTGACTCACGGCTGCTGTGGACAGATGTCTGTGGCTAACTACAGCGATACAGATGTGTCTGTCTCACGGCTGCTGCTGTACATAGGCCCAAAAGTATATATTGTAAGACCTTATAAGTGTGAGATGGTGTAAATAAGGTAAAAGTGATCGTGTCATTAAGTATCGTAAGTATTAATATAAAGTAATAGTTTCGTTAAGTATCGTAAGTCTTATTATAAAGTAATGGTTTCGTTAAGTATCGTAAGTCTTATCATAAAGTAATTATTTATATCATGACTAGACAGTAGATGGCTGGAGCTGTGGCTTATATAAATACATGTTAAGTATTAAAGGCTACATTTCTAAGTAGTTACTTAAGTTGAGGAAATGGATGGTTAGAGTTGTGACCCTGTAAGTGGAAATCAATTATGTTATCTTCAAAAGTAACTAGAAGAATCTCGTTACTATCAAGAAGGTTCTGTTTCTTTAATTCAATTTTGATTATGTTGTATTATGTAATATGTAGTGTATTCTGATTATGTTGTATTATGTAATATGTAGTGTATTCTGATTATGTTGTGTTATGTATTATGTAGTGTATTCTGATTATTTTGTATTATGTATCATGTAGTGTATTTTGACGTTTATGAAGCAGAGAATCTGAGGATATAGTAGTTATACATTTGCCGAGAGTGAGGAATGTGATCCTACACTACTCGTACATCTACAGGATGTATATTCGTAAGTTTTCAGAATATTAGATAAATTCCACGACATGAATGACGATCATTTTTTTTCTTTTTGAAAGACAAGAAAATATATATAGTATGACGAATGACTGAACCGGAGGATCCATAAGATGTCATATTAACTTGAGTGAATTGTTTCCCTGTAAGTCAACACTGAAACATCGATTTCCGTTCACCTTCCTCAACACAAACACCATAGATCCTCCCAGAAACCGACACATATATCATTAACCTGGTTGTGTGTTAACTGACCACAAGGAATAATGTATATATATATATATATATATATATATATATATATATATATATATATATATATATATATATATATGATAGAGTTGATAGAGATGCTCTGTGGGAGGTATTAAGAATATATGGTGTGGGAGGCAAGTTGTTAGAAGCAGTGAAAAGTTTTTATCGAGGATGTAAGGCATGTGTACGTGTAGGAAGAGAGGAAGTGATTGGTTCTCAGTGAATGTAGGTTTGCGGCAGGGGTGTGTGATGTCTCCATGGTTGTTTAATTTGTTTATGGATGGGGTTGTTAGGGAGGTAAATGCAAGAGTCCTGGAAAGAGGGGCAAGTATGAAGTCTGTTGGGGATGAGAGAGCTTGGGAAGTGAGTCAGTTGTTGTTCGCTGATGATACAGCGCTGGTGGCTGATTCATGTGAGAAACTGCAGAAGCTGGTGACTGAGTTTGGTAAAGTGTGTGGAAGAGGAAAGTTAAGAGTAAATGTGAATAAGAGCAAGGTTATTAGGTACAGTAGGGTTGAGGGTCAAGTCAATTGGGAGGTGAGTTTGAATGGAGAAAAACTGGAGGAAGTGAAGTGTTTTAGATATCTGGGAGTGGATCTGTCAGCGGATGGAACCATGGAAGCGGAAGTGGATCATAGGGTGGGGGAGGGGGCGAAAATTTTGGGAGCCTTGAAAAATGTGTGGAAGTCGAGAACATTATCTCGGAAAGCAAAAATGGGTATGTTTGAAGGAATAGTGGTTCCAACAATGCTGTATGGTTGCGAGGCGTGGGCTATGGATAGAGTTGTGCGCAGGAGGATGGATGTGCTGGAAATGAGATGTTTGAGGACAATGTGTGGTGTGAGGTGGTTTGATCGAGTAAGTAACGTAAGGGTAAGAGAGATGTGTGGAAATAAAAAGAGCGTGGTTGAGAGAGCAGAAGAGGGTGTTTTGAAATGGTTTGGGCACATGGAGAGAATGAGTGAGGAAAGATTGACCAAGAGGATATATGTGTCGGAGGTGGAGGGAACGAGGAGAAGAGGGAGACCAAATTGGAGGTGGAAAGATGGAGTGAAAAAGATTTTGTGTGATCGGGGCCTGAACATGCAGGAGGGTGAAAGGAGGGCAAGGAATAGAGTGAATTGGAGCGATGTGGTATACAGGGGTTGACGTGCTGTCTGTGGATTGAATCAGGGCATGTGAAGCGTCTGGGGTAAACCATGGAAAGCTGTGTAGGTATGTATATTTGCGTGTGTGGACGTGTGTATGTACATGTGTATGGGGGGGGGGGGGGCCATTTCTTTCGTCTGTTTCCTTGCGCTACCTCGCAAATGCGGGAGACAGCGACAAAGTATAAAAAAAAAAAAAAATATATATATATATATGTACATTCATTCCTCTTTTGTCGTTCCATTCCATAAGAATGTATATAGTAGTAGAGCAGTAGAGTGGGGATAGTGTAGTATGATTTATTTTGTAGATCTTATGTTTTATCCTGTTCACTTCCATGCAGGTTAGGTTCACTTCCATGCAGGTTTACCTCACAAATGCATTCTTTCTTCTTCTTGTGGCGGTTGTTGTTGCCTGAGGGAGTGGAGGACGGGGAGAGAGCCGTTCTCACTCTTCCCTCCTTACCTCATCCATGTGAATAAGAAAAAGGAACAGACAGAGTTGGGTTGTAAACATAACAGACCTGGAGGTGAGGAGAGCGGGCCTTCTGTCCTCTCTTTTACTTTCATCATATGTAGTCTCTCTCTCTCTCTCTCTCTCTCTCTCTCTCTCTCTCTCTCTCTCTCTCTCTCTCTCTCTCTCTCACACACACACACACACACACACACACACATACACACACACACGTCGAGGCGTGTGTGTGTGTGTGTGATAACACCAACATTAGCGCCAACACTACCACCAACACGAGCATCACCACCACCAACACTAACACAGGGGGCAAGCAGGCCTTGGCCAGCCTGGGTAAAGAGAGGAGGTTGGCCCATAAAGCCAGGAAGACCCCAACATTAAGAAGCTTTGAGCTGAAGGGTCTAACTTTCTTGTTGTGGCAATACTGCCGGGAGGGAGGGGGACATCCCCGCTGCTTACACTGGCAACGCTGACCTACATAGTGATGAAGTCCTTCTCATACACACACGCGCCTGAGTGGTCATGCACGGGTCCAAGACGTGCATACACACACACGCGCGTGAGTGGTCATGCACGGGTCCAACACGTGCATGCACACACACACGCGCGTGAGTAGTCATGTACGGGTCCAAGACGTGCATACACACACGCGCGTGAGTGGTCATGCACGGGTCCAAGACGTGCATGCACACACACGCGCGAGTGGTCATGCACGGGTCCAAGACGTGCATGCACACACGCGCGCGTGAGTGGTCATGCACGGGTCCAAGACGTGCATGCACACACACGCGCGAGTGGTCATGCACGGGTCCAAGACGTGCATGCACACACGCGCGCGTGAGTGGTCATGCACACATAGTGTCATAGGAACTTTCCTGGAATGATCTTGGGCCACGTGCCACAGGTTGTGGCCTGGCACCGTTGTTGTTGTTGATCTGTGCGAACGACTTAAAACAAAAGAGAATTGGATTCTTACCTGAATATGTTTGCTGATGATGCTCAGGTCATGAGGGGAAGTGAAAGAGCGAGGAAGGAGATTGCATCACCGTACAAGGGGACCTGGATTAATTCTAAATCTCGTCTGGTTCATGGTTGATGTAATTCGTCGTACAAGTTAACGTAAAAGTAATGAGGATGGATCAAGATGGAAAAAGGCCTTGATATCTGTAACAGAAATTAAATGCAGGTATTTGTGTATAATAGGTACTTGGGACTGGACAACGTCCTTTAGCCTGAGGCCAGAGTCCAATCTTACAAACAGTTAAGGAGATCAGCTGTCTGTTGGCAATTTTCTGCATCACATTCAGGTACGTAGATGAGGTAGTACACAGCAAGGTGGTCATGTTGAGTATATTGGGCCAGAAGTAAATGATGCTTGGCAAGTTTGCTCACGACACATAAAGAAGCACAAAGAACCGGTAACGAAGCTACAGAGGATGGACGACAAAGATGGTACCAGAATCAAGATAGCTGAGCTGCACTGAGAGTCTGGCGTCCATAGATGGGTTCACCTTGGAGAAGAGATGAGTGAGGGAGTCGACGCTCGAAGACGACCTGCAAGTCTTTAAACCAGTTGGGTGACGCGGACTTTGATCAAGTTTTTCGAGAGATGCGGAGACATGGCACCCAGAAGCCTCAACATAGGGTATGGAAGAAACTTACCGTACAGTAGGTAAAGGTACATGAGAGAATGAGTGTGAGGTGTTGAATGGGGGAGGTTGTATCAATGAGGAGTGGAGGGTGTATGAATGAGGGAGGGAGGGTGTATGAATATGAACAAAGTTGTTTGTCTGTATCGGTATGTATGTTTGAGTGTGCGTGCTTTGGTGTATGTGTGTTTGCTTGTTTTGTATGTATGTTTTATTATTTGTGCGTTTGTTTCTGTGTACGTATTTCGTGTGTGTGTGTGTGTGTGTGTCCTAGTACTCACTTTAAGTGAGAGAGAGAGAGAGAGAGAGAGAGAGAGAGAGAGAGAGAGAGAGAGAGAGAGAGAGAGAATAGGCGCTGCTATTCCACACACACACACACACACGAGCGTCCGTGGTGCAGTGGTTAGCATTGCGACCCACCACCCTGCACATGTCAGCCTGCTCACAGCCAACCCCAGCTGTCCATCACTCCCTCGGGGGTTAGTGGATGAATGGATGGCAGAGCAGTTCCAGTCGCCACTCCACACTAATCCCACCCAGTCCACCACGTTTACCTCAGTAATCCACCAGACCCACCTAAATAATCTCACGAGACCCACCCGACCATACTAATCCCACTACACCACCACAGTAATCCCACCAGACCCATCACAGTAGTCCCACCACGCTATCCCCACCAGACCCACCACACTACCATAGTAATCCCACTACACCCACCACATTGATCCCTCACCCCACCACACATAATCCCACAAGAACCCCCACAGCACCGCAGCAATCCCAGTAATCCCCCACCATCACCAGTGGAAGGGATTTAGAATATGTCGTTTACAGAATGTGATGATGACGTCTTCTTCGCCAGGCAGTGTAAATGTATAAATTACTGTTTACAGTGTTTTTTTCAGCATTTTTCTTTTATGTGAGGATTATGAGTTAGAAAAAGTGTGAGGTTTGAATTGGTTATGTGCGCTGAAGCCTCATTTAAGGAGGTTTTCATGAGGTGGGAAGGGGGATTGAAAACATCTGTTTGAAAGATGGTAATGAATACTTGTGAATTATTTACAGTCTCTCTCTCTCTCTCTCTCTCTCTCTCTCTCTCTCTCTCTCTCTCTCTCTCTCTCTCTCTCTCTCTCTCTCTCTTTCTCTCTCTCTCTCTTTCTCTCTCCCCCCCCCCCTCTCTCTCTCTCTCTCTCTCTCTCTCTCTCTCTCTCTCTCTCTCTCTCTCTCTCCCTCTCTCTCGGTTCGGAGAGTTTGGTATGAGCGTCGCGTGATGTGTAATGGTTGAGGCATTAGTGGTGGCCAGTGAGATAACGAAGATTACTGAAAGGAAGCGGGTCAGGAAGATAGGAGAGAGAGAGAGAGAGAGAGAGAGAGAGAGAGAGAGAGAGAGCACGATAGCGGAGATGCCCAGAAGGTGTGAGCAGGATAACAAAAGGGGAGGAGGATGGAGGAGGGGAGGGGGCAGTGGAGGGCAGGAGCAGTCAGTAAGATAGCAGGTAGAGGGAAAGAGCGGGAGGGGACACCAGTACGATAACAGCGTGTGGTGGAGGGAAGGGGGGGGGGGTTAGTACGATACCAGCGGTTGTGTGTGTGTGGTGGGGGGGAGTTTTGAGGAAATGATAGGGAGGGAGGGAGGAAGGGGGGAGAAGCGTGGGCCTGGTCCCTGGTCCACCTTGATATCTAGGAAGATTAACAAGGTTAATCCGTCGGTCTTAAGAGGATTAGCTAATCATTTACTGGTTACTCCCTGTTATGAAGCCAAGATTAGCGACCATGATGAATGGAAACGATTAGTATCAGAAGATGTGAGTCTCCCCAGTGATTGACAGATTAGATTAGATACGTTAAGATTAGCTGTTCACACGACGCGGATTAGAGAGGATTATCGTGACTGCTGGATGAAGGATTAGGAAAGAATACAGGAAGTGAGTCTCTGTTATAAAGTTGATATCGAACCCTCATGGTCTCACCCAGGCCAGGACTCCTTCCCTCCCTGAGGGGAGAAAAGGAGCTTTTTTTCCCCGGGTCAGAAAAGGATTATTTTCCTGACTGGGTGGAAAAGGACTATTCCTTTTTCTTTTTTTTATTTTCTTTTTTTTTTTGATTGGCAGTAGAGGATATTTTTTTCTTTATACCTGGGTCATTTAAAAGCCTTTACTTCCCCTACGAAGAGAGGGAATGTTTTCCTCTGGGTCACAAAAGGATTATTTATTTCCCCAGCACAGAAAGGGGATCTGTTTATTTCCAAAGGCAGAAAAGTCCTTTTCATTCTTGAGATGAAATCTAACATTGATGGTGGTGGTGGGGGGGGGGGGGGGTGTATGGAGGGTCATATGACAGGTATTCAAACATTAACAAGGTTGCTGTCCAGGCTCGCTGCCTCAGTACTGCTATGTTTACTCTGACATGAAATTGACGTAGAATGTTTCAGTATAGTGCCGTTGTCTTAAGGGTAGGTTCAGTATAAAGTAAGAGAGTTTACGTGTGATATATATATATATATATATATATATATATATATATATATATATATATATATATATATATATGGTAGTCAGTTTCTTCTATATTAACAAGAAAGTTTAATGATCTACGCTGAGGTTGTCTACGGAGGCAGAATAGTAAACCACAAGATTGTTCCTGGTCCACCGCTCACTCCGGCGCAACAGCCAACAGTAATAAAGGTGTGGAGGAGCACCACGAAGTCTGTGGTTAAGGTGTGCTGCCGTGGGAATTCTATAGGACAGGATACGTGGGAGAACACGGTCTGCATGATCAGGTGAGGAAGCATCATAATCGCTCATCTGAAAGAATAAGAGAAGTTGAACACCTCGCTTGGAGTATTGCTAATCTTGAAGTATTTTTTTTTTCTAAATTGATAATTTTGTTTAGAGCCATTAGAGAAAGGATTTGTTTATTCATAATTTTAATGTGTTGATGGTTTGGTCTTGAGAACATCTGGTGTACGATTTTCCGGTGTTCCATAATGCTATATCTGGAGACAGACTCAAGCCATCTTAGAATTATATCTTCCCTTTAGCTTTAATACCATCATTTCTGGTCACTGTATCCGTATGTATTAACTGTAACATTAAGAAATTATTATGTTGTGGCAATTGTAAGTATTGTGAAATCCGTCTGATCTAAAAATGATTCTCGGTCTCGAGTCTTTCTTCATGAGGTTGTGAGTGACGGAATAAGCTTTGTTGCTCATCTTTGTATTCGTTATGACATTTCATCGTTCTTGGTGATGTGTTGGAGTGACAGTTGGAGGGTGAGAGGACTGATAGTGAAGGGTGATAATGGTGGGGTGAAGGTGGTGGGGTTGATGATGGAGGGGTGACGTTGGAGGGATTGATGACTGAGAGGTGACGGTGGAGAGGTTGATGATGGAAGGGTAACGGTGGAGGGGGTTAATGATGGAGGGGGGGGGGGGCGCCCATTCGCCGGGTGTGAGGCCAGTAATGGCCGGTTGTTCCACTGATCACTCATCCCCTCTCCTCTCCCTCCCTCCTCCTTCCCCCACACACCTGAACTATAATAGACCACTTTAGTAAACGACCAGACATACTCCCAGTCACCTGGGCCAAAGGTGTCCTGTGTGTGTGTTTTGGTGGGTGGGTGTGTGTGTGGATGTGTGTGGGTGTGGTTGTGTGTATGGGTGGGTGTGTGTGTGTGGATGTGTGTGTGTGGGTGTGTGTAGCGGAGGGAGAGTTTTACCCTCGTGTTGCCCAGTCTCTTAACCTTGTATATATGTACCAGGTCTTGATTCCTGTGTACACACACACACACACACACACCTGTCTGTGTTATATTATGCATACATATGTACGTATGTGTATGCGACCTTGTTTGAGTGTTATTGTTGCTGTGTTTGTATGTAATAATCTCTGTCTTTGTTTTGTATGTATGTGTTTGTGTCTGTTACTGTTGTCGTGTGTTTGTGTGTATGTATGGTGGGGTTATTTGTGCGTGTTTTATTGTTGCAAGTTTATGTTTTACTCAAATCTTGACAGCCATAGAGACCCAGTGGTACCTTGTTAGCCAGCAGGCTAACAAGGGAGGAACCCCACTCAGGACCTCCCACTGTTGCCAGCTGGCTGACAAGTGAGGAACCAGCTTTGTGTGACAGTGTCGCCAACAGGTCGACTCGGTGGCGAATTTTGCCAACACCAGACAAGCCGTTTTCTGTTAACTTGTCCATAATTTCACAACCATATTTCATACTTGTTTATATCTGTACTATTAAGTACATGTGTACATAATGTACTGTCAAGTACATGTTTACATAAAGTACTGTTAAGTACATGTGTACATAAAAGTACTGTGAAGTACATAGATACATAATGTACTATTGAGTACATAGACACATAATGTACTGTTTAGTAATTATGTACATAATGTACTATTAAGTACATATGTACATAATGTACTATTAAGTACATAAATACATAATGTACAGTTGATTCTCTTATAAAATCGTTTTGCAAAAGCGGGGACATAGCTCTAGTAAATATTAGATACAGTGATCCACTGTACGTTCGGTGATCCGCCAGTACTTCAGTGATCCACTGTTAGGTTCACTGTGTCCCAGCAGTGATCATGACTCACGCTCGTCTGTGTGTGTGTGTGTGTGTGTCTGTCTGTGCCATTCGGTCGTTTCATCAGGTTTTCACGTTTGTTTGTTCGTTTGTCTGTGTTCAGGACAGCTCCGTGCAACCTTGTATAGACCGCCAGATCTTCAGTCATCCCATCTTTGCTCAGGACGTAACAGTGGGCCTCACCTTCGACACGCTCCCCACTGCATCCAGGATTCCCCCCCCCCCCTCCCTCCCTCCCTCTTCCTCCGCCCTCCCACCACGGCTCTATCAGCTGTCACGTCCACTCCCACTCGTTACCCCATGTCCTCCCCATTTAGACTTACACTCAAATATCTTGTCCGATATCCCAGGTACAGACCATATTTCTACCTGCGTCGAACACATTTACTCTCGACTTTCACACATTTTTCCAAACTTTGTCAACTGGAGTTTCTCTGCAGAGCCTGCCACCAGAACTGGGTCGTCCGCAAACAGCAACTGATTCACCTCCCATGCTTCCCGTGACCAGCACCTCACTCTTGAAGACCTTTGCATTAACATTCCTCTGCACCCCATCCATAAACAGATCAAACAGCCACGGCGAAGTCACCCACAGGCCTTAAAGCAGACCCACCTTCACCGGGAGCCACTCACCTGACTTCCCTTCCAGCTCACACTCATGCCTTACTCAGCAAGTAGTTACTCATCATCGTATACTCAGCAAGTAGTTATTCATCATCGTATACATAGCAAGTAGTTACTCATCATCAAATACTCAGCAAGTAGTTACTCATCGTATACCCTACATATTCGTAGCGCCTTCCCATAGAGCCTCTCTGTGAACCCCATCATGTACTTTCCCCACACACGGAAATACCACAAACTACTGCTACTACTGATTATTATCATTATTATCATTAATATCATTTTCATTGTTATCATTATTATTATCATTATTATTATTATTATTATTATTATCATTATTATTATTATTATTATTATTATTGTTATTATTATCATTATCATTATCATCGTCCGTGTTCCCGCGGGGCTGGATCTGTGGCCAGGAAACTCGCACCTTTGATGGCCTGCCTAAGATGTCTCGTCAGTGCTGGAGACGACCAGACCCACATTTCCGGCCCGCCGCTCTCCTTCTCCAGCATTTACATCCTCTCTCCAACATTTACGCCTTCTCTCCAACATTTACATGTTCCTCCAACATTTAACGTCCAATGTCTTATTTCACATTTGGTCACATTTGTATATACTTTCAAAACTATGTCTGTTCCCAGGTCTACCCTCCCATCTTCCACCAGCCATTATTTACACTCCAACAATCGTCTTCCAACATTATCCCCATCATTTACCCTCCAACATTTCTCCGAGCCACCTGGGAAACACCAGCATCTTCTCTGCCCCAACTTTCCTGCTGATCAATAGGTCAGGGCGTGGTGAAGGGCGGGGTCAAGGCTTGGTGAGGAGCAGGGTAAGGGTGTGGTAAGGGGCGGAGTCAGGGGATGGTGAGGGGCGGGGTCAGGGCGCGGTATAGGGCGGGTCAGAGTGTGGTGAGGGGCGGGGTCGACGTGGCGACGGGCGGAGCCGGTGTGGTGAGGGGCGTGGTCAGTGTGGTGAGGGGCGGGGTCGGGATGGTGAGAGGTGGAGTCGGGCTGTGGTGAGGGGTGGGCTGGGAGTGTGAGGGGTGGGTAGAGAAGGGTTGAGGGGCGGGGGGTCAGGACGTCTTGAGGGGCGGGGTCAGTTTAGGGTCGTGGTAAAGGGGACTCTGTGGTACTTTGGAGTGGTGATCAGGGTCGTGATGAGAGAAGAATGGTGATGGGTGTGTTGGTGAGGGAGGGAGAGGCTGTGGTGATCGCTCTGGGGTACGGCTGATGGTGAGTGGCCAGGTGGGTCACCTTAAGGAATGGAAGGTTCGAACCCCAACAGAAAGCAGGACATTGGAGAGAGAGAGAGAGAAAAAAAAAAAAGAATTACTTGGGCAAACATTTAATAAACACACACACACACACACACACACACACACATATATATATATATATATATATATATATATATATATAGAGAGAGAGAGAGAGAGAGAGAGAGAGAGAGAGAGAGAATAAAAGAGGTGAAACAGATACACCGCAAAGCGTCATAGAAAACGTACCTGCCGACAATAACAAAGCACGGAGGAATACAGTCACCGTAAACAAAGAATATTTTTTTTCCAGGGGTGACTGATGTGATTCCTCTCCCCCCCCCCCCCTCCCTTCCCTCCCCACCTCCGCCATCACCAGGAACAAAACATTCGCCGTCATGACTTTATCCCCGGGAGACACGTCGTGAGAGGAGCCGGGGAGGAAGTCTGCCTGGGAGAGGGGGAGAGAGAGAGAGAGAGAGAGAGAGAGAGAGAGAGAGAGAGAGAGAGAGAGAGAGAGAGAGAGAGAGTGGGGAGGGAAAGGCAGGCCCCCAACAGAATGAGTGAAACCCGAGACAGTCTTGCTTGTAGAGTAAATGAAAAGATATATATATATATATATATATATATATATATATATATATATATATATATATATATATATATATATATATATATATATATATAATGAACCTCATTTACTTGGACTATCAGAAGTACCGTAAGTGGTTCATATCATCCCAGTAATTTGCTGGACATAATAAGTTGGTTGAACTTGCCAGAAGTTTTGAACAAACAGATGTGGTAAGGCACGGTATTTTACATGAAACCTTTTTATATGAATACTAATATTTTCCTTGCAACATCAAATACCCCTTCCAGTAACTAACTAACTAACTATATATATGTATATATATATATATATATATATATATATATATATATATATATATATATATATATATATATATATATATATATATTATTCCTGGGGATAGGGATAAAGAATACTTCCCACGTATTCCCTGCGTGTCGTAGAAGGCGACTAAAAGGGGAGGGAGCGGGAGGCTGGAAATCCTCCCCTCTCGTTTTTTTTTAATTTTCCAAAAGAAGGAGCAGGGGGGGGGGGGTAGGTGAGGATATTCCAGAAAGGCCCAGTCCTCTGTTCTTGACGCTACCTCGCTAACGCGGGAAATGGCGAATAGTTTAAAAGAAAGAAGAAATATATATATATATATATATATATATATATATATATATATGAGGGTGAAGTCGCACTTCATTTGGAGTTCATACAATTTTATTTAACATGTAGTTTTTCTGTACATGTGACACATGTTTCGAGGAGATAATCCACTTCGTCATCAGGGAGCAGTACTTAACAAAGTTAGGTAGATCCCAACATCATACTTGGTTTCCGCCGTCCAGCACCAATCAGTACAGACCAACCACTGAGTTAGAGGATGATCTAGATAAGGTGGAGGATAATGACCATGAAAGTAAGAGAGCGAGAGGCGTGGAGGAAGAACAGGTAAGGAGAGTAATGTTGGCGAGGGTAATCCCGTGTTGGATGCACGCCAGCCTCTGCTGTGGACCGCCCCTCCTCTCCCTCCTCCCTCCCCCTGTGGACCGCCTCCCACTGTGAAGCAGACCTGTGGACTCCGCCCTCCCACTGTGGAGCAGACTCTTGGACCGCCTAACCACCATGGGACAGACTTATGGACCACCTTCCCATAGTGGGATACTCGTACTTTCATACCCTTACAGATGGTGGATCAGGTGGTCCTCCTGTAGCTGTGGTGGGCCAGGTGGTCTTCCTGTAGCTGTGGTGGGCCAGGTGGAGGTCATGCCATTCCATGAAGGCCATTCCTCCCTCCCATGACTTTCCGTCCCTCTCAGCCTCTTCCATGTTCATATTCTTCTCCTTCCATTGCCCGTCCTTCTGTTCATGGTTATATTCTGTCTCCTTAAGCTTCCTGTCTCTTTTGAGACCTACCTACTTCCTCTCTGTCTCCTTGTCTCCCCCCCCCCTCACATCCTCCACGTCCATCGTTGTCATGGGCAGTCTCCCTCCCCCTCTTTTCCCGTCAGTAGTCGTGCTCTCTTCCTCGTTCGTGCCACGAATGCCTTCCATAAGCTCCTTCAATCGCGGTTCGTGCCACGAAAACCTTCTCAACGCTTCTGTATTCTTGATTCGTGAAAAGGAGACTTGGTAATGCTCTTTCAGTCATGATTCGTGCCATGAGAGCTCTCGTAATGCTTCCGTATTCTTAGTTCGTGCGTTCGTAATTCGTGTTCGTCTTTTCCTCAACCCTGGGCCATTATTATTATTGGCAGTCAGTGCACGTGTTCTGCCCACTTTCCTCCCCTCTCATTGGCTCCGGCGACGAGTCGCTTGCCTTGTGATTGGCTCACTGCGTCGGGTCTTCTCTAATGGTGTTTCGCCTCACGTGTTGCTCTCTCGCGATTGGTCGAATCTTTACTCCTCCGCGTGTCACGGGCATTGGCATCTCCTGATTGGGCGAGGCGATGTGTTTCTTCATCTCATTGGCTCCCACGAAGTTGTTTACTGTCCTTGTTTGATGACTTCATCTGATTCCAGTGATTACATATTTCAAAACGATTCCAATAATTACAGTAATCATCTCCTTAACACATGCGTAATAACCGAACCTCATGCAGTCATGCAAACCTCCTTGCCATACGCACACACGAACACATACGCCCGTGTTGACACACACACACACACACACGCGCGCGCGCGCTTGAAGACATACACGCATCCCCCCCCCCCCATCTCTATCTCACATTTTACGGTAATTTGAACCGCGCTGCCGGGAATTACCATAGCTTATCGCAGCCTGGGTGTCCAGTAATGGTATTCATGAAAGCCTCTCCACCCAGTCCGTCAGGGGATGACCATCCACCCAGGTAAGAGCCACTCTTATATATCCACCTCCTCCACTTCCACCACCACATATCTACTCCATCTATCTCTCTCCCCACCATCAACATCCACTCTCTACCACGGGGTCAACATAGATCTCAACACTACAACATAGATAGATAGATATTGACATTCCTACGTTGCCTGTCCTTGAAAGGAAATATAAGAACATCTTAATCCCTGCCCCGACCATCATACTGGACACATCATCCCCGACCATCATACTGGACACATCATCCCCGACCATCATACTGGACACATCATCCCCGACCATCATACTGGACACATCATCCCCGACCATCATACTGGACACATCATCCCCGACCATCATACTGGACACATCATCCCCGACCATCATACTGGACACATCATCCCCGACCATCATACTGGACACAGCAGCCCCGACCATCATACTGGACACATCATCCCCGACCATCATACTGGACACATCATCCCCGACCATCATACTGGACACATCAGCCCCGACCATCATACTGGACACATCATCCCCGACCATCATACTGGACACAGCAGCCCCGACCATCATACTGGACACATCATCCCCGACCATCATACTGGACACATCATCCCCGACCATCATACTGGACACATCATCCCCGACCATCATACTGGACACAGCAGCCCCGACCATCATACTGGACACATCATCCCCGACCATCATACTGGACACATCATCCCCGACCATCATACTGGACACATTATCCCCGACCATCATACTGGACACATCAGCCCCGACCATCATACTGGACACATCATCCCCGACCATCATACTGGACACAGCAGCCCCGACCATCATACTGGACACAGCAGCCCCGACCATCATACTGGACACATCATCCCCGACCATCATACTGGACACATCATCCCCGACCATCATACTGGACACATCATCCCCGACCATCATACTGAACACAGCAGCCCCGACCATCATACTGGACACATCATCCCCGACCATCATACTGGACACATCATCCCCGACCATCATACTGGACACATCATCCCCGACCATCATACTGAACACATCATCCCCGACCATCATACTGGACACATCATCCCCGACCATCATACTGGACACATCATCCCCGACCATCATACTGGACACATCATCCCCGACCATCATACTGGACATATCATCCCCGACCATCATACTGGACACATCATCCCCGACCATCATACTGGACACATCAGCCCCGACCATCATACTGGACACAGCAGCCCC
Source organism: Panulirus ornatus (assembly GCF_036320965.1). Taxonomy (NCBI): domain Eukaryota; kingdom Metazoa; phylum Arthropoda; class Malacostraca; order Decapoda; family Palinuridae; genus Panulirus; species Panulirus ornatus. Next base: position 63,582,335 of record NC_092233.1, read on the forward strand.
GACCATCATACTGAGACTTGGTTGATCTGGGAAGATGTTTGAGATGTCTGTTTTTGTCTTATGTTTTGACGAGTTGGAGGAGTGTGTGAGAGCGGGAGGACCCGGGCTGACGATGTGAAGTTATTCAAAGACGAGAGTTGGAGATGGACGTGAGGCGATGATGGAAGGAGAAGAGGGGACCTCCCCCCCCCTCCTCCTCCTCACGACAACCAGACCAGACCTGACCTGCCAACGCCACCCCCGACCCCCTCCTTGGTGACGGTAGGAAGAGAGGGGAGGATACCTCACCTCACACCTCCCAACCCCGCCCTGTGGTAATAGTTGCAGGAGACGGGTGGAAACCTCACGATCAATCCCCCCCCCACCCCACCTTCCCCCCAAGACTTGCCCACACCCCCCCCCCCCCCTCTCCTGATTGTAGGAGGAGGGAGAGGAAACCTGACCCTCCCCCCCCCCCCTGCACCCCCAGACCTGCCAACACCTCCTCCTGTTGACAGAGAGGAGGGAGACTGTGACGAGCCACGCCAGACCACACCAGCCAACACACCTCCCACTGTTGACAGGGGAGACTCTTTGACGACCCTCCGCCGGTAAGACATTATACTGAGCGATCCCGGACCTTCCTCCGCCATTACCTATATTGCTCGAGCGATAACCAAGAGTATATAGCCTTCAGGACTCCCAGTCCAGACATCATTTTATGATTTCATCGCGTAAAGTCCTGCTCTTAAGAGTCTTGCATACTGTGAGGCGGTCGGCCATGTCGTATCTCACAGTGTGCTTCATGTGTAGACTGGTCGACCGGAGTAGGAGATGGTGGTGGTGTCGGTGGTGGTGGTGGTGCGTCTATATATATGTACCTGGACCAGCAGGGGTGCCAGGGGTCGTCAGACACAGCAGGTGTGCTAGGGGTCACCCTAGCCACCGACCCTGCCGCCTGCCACAGGTCAAACCACTACCCCACCCAGGTCATCACCTTGGGGGTCACTTAACCTAACTATTCCCCGTGCCTCACCAACCCTCTCATCTTCCCTCGTGACTGCCATGCTTTATGTGTTGCCTAAACTGTAACGCGTGACACTGACAGTAACGCGTGGGAGTAAGTGTAACAAATGAGTGACTATAACATGCGTTAGACATTAAGTCTTGACAGTGACCATAACTCGTGGCAGTGACTATAATCCGTGACAGTGAGTGTAACGCGTGACGATGACCGTAACACGTAAGAGTAACTGATGATGTTACACTGCAGTAACCTCCCTGGTTAATGTTGTCAGTCAGTCATTTGTTCCTCCCTTAACTGTGGTCATGACCGCTCATTGTGGAGAGCAGGTCAGTGCTGGCCTCTGTACACTGCTACAGTAAGCTGCTACTGCCGTTCATGGACTGTATTGAGTTACGTGCAGGATGCCGTTGCTCTGTTATTTTTGGTGTTAACATTCCTGTTTGTTGCCACTTGTTGATTGTAATTATCAGTCAAGTTGTGTACCTCCTGTTGGTCGTGTATGATTATATACCTCTGTTTGTTGCTTCTGTTGCCAACACTACGCTTATTTAGTTCTGCATTGGCGGCCGTTGTTTTCTCCTACCGTTGCTGGGTTAGGTGGGAATCATTATTGTATGTTCGTTGTGACACCGCAACACAAAATGCCGCCGACGTAACTTGGCAAACTGATGTTTCTTGAGGTGTCGTCACACACGCCCCAACACCACCGCTACCGAACACTAGACGAAAAACCGGAAACAAAGAATTAAAGAATATAGTTGAATGATGTATAGAGAGGAAGGGAAGTAGAAAACGGAGGAGTGAGTGAAAATGGGGTGATGGAGGTGGCAAGAGTGAGAGATGTCGGGGTGACAGATGAGGAGGGGGGGTTAAGAAGGGGGTATAACTGGATGATTAGGGGGAGAGGATGATACCAGGCGAAAGATCGGGGAAGAGAGAGAGAGAGGGGGGGGGGGGGGTTTATAAGTGGGCAAGTGGCCCGGCAGCGGTCGTGAGGGAGACGGTAAACACCAGCAGGAGGTGTGGTCCAGCGCTCACGAGAACACGACAATATGACCATGAATTACGAGGGTCCGGGAGACGAGCTACCTACATGACGTGTGTGTGTGTGTGTGTGTGTGGACACAGGAATGATACATAAATCTGTCAATACCTGATGAATGACGTGGACTGGAATATTGTTTCTCCATTATGGTCATCGCACCTTAAGGGAAAAAAAGGGATGGGAGATTGGGGGGGGGGGGGTGACTGGAAATCCTCCCTTCCTGTTTTTATGGTACAAGAGAAGGAACACAGATGGGAGACCAATGAAGATTTTAACTCAATCTTTTATTTCTAAGCCCCTGTTGATAATCGTTAGTCAATAGTCTGATAATTAAGAACTGATCGATGATTTTATCTTTGACAAATTAATTAATGTTTTTGAAACAGATTTTCCAAAGTCAAAGAAAGGTCATTTATATCTTGATTATCACCAATGATTATCATGTGATAACAAGCCAATAGTATCTTGAACTTTTATATATTTTTGTGTTACATCTTTCAATAGTTGTTTGTGTTCTTAACATTACTGTTGCTACTTTTGATTTTCCTGCCGTCCTATCTTTATGATCCTACGTACGTGTCAGGGTCATGTTGGATGCCGCTTCATTTCGACACCCAGTGTGTATATCTGGTACGATGTATTACATTATTATAATCGTCAGTCATTGTTGCAGACAGATCCGTCATTACTCGTTTCCAGGAGCGATGGTGACACACGGGAGGAAATATGGTAATGTTACTTCCTCCACGTCTTGTCTGCCTGCGTCCAGATGTTTACATCCAGTTTACCGTGCGTAGTCAAGTGTCGTGGCGCAAGTTTGTGTAGATTTGATTCTTTAGAATTTGTTGATGATATCACATCGTTGTGTGTGTGATGCGAGGTGCGACGTACAGTGAACTGGATAATGTTATGATCACTGTCACTTATCACTGGTCTCAGTGGCGCATATAAGATGTGGGTTTGTGGTCATCACTACATCCAGAATGGTTCGGTCATTCTTGCTGTCTTGCATCAGTCGATGCACAGTGCAAGCTTGAGCTGTACCAGTTAATCTGTCGAGATCTTCTAGTAAATGATCGAGTTGTTAAGATCTCTCGTAAATATCTCGCTTCTCCTATTCTTTACGAAGGATTTTATTTCTCTGTACAAAACATTATCGTCTCCCACATGTGTCGGGGTGAGGGTGTCAGTAGGCTAACCCTAGAAATGATTATGGACGTTATATATGATGGCCACTCTACAGCGCGTCGTACACAGCGACCTCTGTTGTATAGACCTGTGTCACTCTGGTTATGTCTGGCTTCTGTGACACGTCTTGCATGGTGCCTCCCTGCCACCTGCCTGGTGTACAGGCGATCTACGGAAGACATTATACATCCTGGTGACGTCACCAACGCTTGTTGACAGGTCATTATTTTCCAAGTGGCATCTCGTACTGCTTTTGAGGGAAGGAGGAAGGCAGTGTACATATACGTTTCACGTTGAGGCCCTGCGAGGGGGAGAGAGAGAGAGACATGTGAGGTTGTGAGAGAGGGAGGGTGGCCGTCCCATGAGCCGGCCTCATCCTGGGCCGATACAAGTTCTTAACATCCCGCGATGCGTGAGTAATGAGGCAGGAAACACTTCGTTACCCACATCTTCTCTTTCATCTTCCTTATTGTGCACCAGCTCCTCCCTCTCCTTCCCTCCCTACGACTCATCATCGGTTACCTTCATCTTCTTTAACGTCTTTCACACCTGTCCCTCACCCCTCACCTGCCCCTCTAACACCTGTCCCTCACCCCTCACCTGCCCCTCTCACACCTGTCCCTCACCCCTCACCTGCCCCTCTCACATCTGTCCCTCACCCCTCACCTGTGCTCCAAACCCTTCACTAACCCTGACTTAAGCCTCACCCCTCACCTCAACCATTTCGCTTTCCTCTGCAACTCCCCACCCACCCCACCCCAAACTTCCTCATAAACCTGTAGACTCGTTTTCAGGCCTCATTTTACACTGCCAGGGACAATCTCCCCCCTCCCTCCCCCTCCCTACCTCAAACCTTTAACATTAGTCAAGACCTGCAGGTACAGTGGCTCCCCCCCCCCCCCCACACACACACACACACCACCGTCTCCTTCCTCACCTCGTCAGGTCTACCCTCCCGCCCTTACTTGTCTCCTCCCCCCCCCCCCCCCCCCCGTCATTTCTCTGTTCCACTCTCCCATCCTCACTTGTCTGTTCCACCCTCCAGCCCCTCACTTGTCTGCTCCGCCCTCCCGCCCCTCACTTGTCTGTTCCGCCCTCAGGCCCCTTTTTGGGCTTCTTGTCTTGTACAATCATCTTTCACTTTCCGAAATAAATCCAAGAGCTGCTCAGCAGGGCCTTTGCCCTCCTCTTCCGGAGGCCATTTTTCATTTCCCAGACTCATTTCTCACCATTTCGTACCGTCTGTAGGTCTTCTGAAACAATGTCCCACCATTGCAAACCATCTCTCACTTGCCAGGGTTGTCCGGAAGGCAAGCTTTCTGCTCTGCTGTCTTTCACCATCTCCGTAAATTAGGAGTTTAGGACACTATTACTGTCCTCCAGCAGATGACCTCGTCATCGACCATCAGGTCTTCTGTCGTCTGTCCTTCACCTGAGATCCCGCGTCGGTCAACATCAACCCTTACATCCCATAATTATCTTGTGGTCTTTCAGGCAGCAATAATATTCCCATTCTTCACCTTATAAACTCATCTCTTCCCCCTCATACCTCATCCTCTGACAAATCTGAATCGTCCTCCACCTCATTCTGTAACCCACAGGTGGCTGTTGTGTTCCACTCCCGTTTTTCTGACCGTAAATATCCTTCGAAATTTATGTCCATTGCTTCCACTCAGTCTTGCGCGTGTCAATACTGGGAAGCTGTGCATGGAGGGTGGGTTCCTCTGCAACTTATAGGCTGAGTCCAAACTCTGTAGTTTCATAAGCTTCCTCCTGAACTCCGGACCTGAAGATGTTTCAGGTCACCAAACCCTTACGTTCCCTGCCTCAGCTCACTTGTCCTTCAGAGTACGTCTCTTGACCCCAAGTTGACGTCTGACCTCCTCACCACAGCTTTGCCTAAATCAGATCAGCCCTGACCCTGCTCAGGTCAACACATGGACCCCCTTACGTCAACACTGACCACCTTGAGTCAACTCTGGACCCTTTTTAAATCAACACTGATCACCTCAGGTCAAATTCTTTTCACCTCCCTTCAAGTCCACACTGAACGCCCTTTGTTAAATCTGGTTCGCATTCAAGTTAATTCTGTCCATCTGGGATTAACTCCCGGGATCTTGAGGTCAACCCTGGCATCTCCGAGGACAGTCTCACCACGATATCAGTTTTGGCCACGTGATAACATGGGTGAGGAGGTCAAGTTTTGGGGGTCGTGACTGCCTTAGGTCAAGTCGAGGGCCGTGGTCCCCCTTAGGTCAAGTATTGGGCCATGACAACTTCAGGTCAAGCCTGGGGTTGTGACCACCTCAGGTCAAGCCTGGGGTTGTGACCACCTCATTCAGACAAGAGCACATTTGCTGCCACCTGCAGCCACCATAGGTCACTCCTGACCAGCTCTGGCAACACTGGTCTCCCCCTTTTCAATCAAATCTCGTCTGAGGTCAGTCGCTGTGACCACCTGCGTCCATCCAAGTCACCTGAAATCCTGTCAGATCATCTTCACTGGTCACGGGCCACCACCTCTTGATCCCCTCTTTGTCTGTGTCAGGTAACGTTCGATTGCCTCAGGTCACCCCAGGTGGTTTTGTTTCAGGTCAAACCCAGACTGTCTCAGATAACCCCAGATTATCTCAGGTCACCCCAGCTTGTCTCAGATCAAAGGAGATTATCTCAGGTCACCCCAGCTTGTCTCAGATCACAACAGATTATCTCAGGTCACCCCAGCTTGTCTCAGATCACAAGAGATTATCTCAGGTCACCCCAGCTTGTCTCAGATCACAACAGATTATCTCAGGTCACCCCAGCTTGTCTCAGATCACAGGAGATTATCTCAGGTCACCCCAGCTTGTCTCAGATCGCAAGAGATTATCTCAGGTCACCCCAGCTTGTCTCAGATCACAAGAGATTATCTCAGGTCACCCCAGCTTGTCTCAGATCACAACAGATTATCTCAGGTCACCCCAGATTGTCTCAAGTTAACTCAGATTGTGTGAGGTCAACCCAGATTGTCTCAGGTCAACGCAGATTGTAAACGTGGCATCCTGCTTGGCACGGCGCCTCCTTCAGCCAGTCAAGAGCAGCTTGAGTCACACTTACGATGTGTTGTGACTCATCAGGAAGGTCGCCGTGGAACGGACAGCCCAAACCTTGGATGAATGGCCTCCAAGTCGATGGCGAAACAGCTGACGAGTTCGACCCCTTGTTGGCTCTTGCTACTCATCCACAAGGACACAACTGGAGGGAATATATATATATATATATATATATATATATATATATATATATATATATATATATATATATATATATATATATATATATATATCCTATGATAGCGGAGTGTCCAGCCCCTTCCATGTCTCCAGTAGTAGTCCCCGAGGGGCGGGGCGGACGGGGGGCGGGGAGCTGTGAGAGCAGGGAGAGGGGGCAGGAGATAGAGAGGGCCGCTGGCCTGGCCAAACCTGGGGAGATAATTTCTTTAAATGTTACACTTTTTTTTTTCCTCCACGGACGAGACTAAAGCAGGTATTGATTATTGGTGATGGCTCAGGCCGGGGAAAGGGAGGAGCCAGATGAGAGCTGGGTACTAGGTGAGGGGCATTCTCGGGACACCCAGAGTCGGGAGCATAGGTTCGAATCCTAGTTGTGGCAGTCGGTCCACAGTAAACCCAGCTGTTCATCCAACCCTCGGGGTTGGACGATAAATTGGGTACCTGGCTCAGGCTAGGGTATATATATATATATATATATATATATATATATATATATATATATATATATATATATATATATATGAGTGTGTGTGTGCAGCGTTAATGGGATGGCATTGATTAGGTTCTCAGCTGCCAGTGCCATCTCAGCTAACATAAAAAAAAGTAATGGACACTAGGTGAGAGGCAAGAGGTGGATACTAGGTAAAGGGCAAGAGGTGGAAACTAGATGAGGGGCAAGAGGTGGACACTAGGTGAAGGGCAAGTGGTGGACACCAGGGGAGTGGAACCTCCCCTCATCGCCTTCTTCACACCACCTCATCCTCATCAACTATCCTGCCTTAATCATTTGCTTTGTGTAAGTCCGTCTGTAAGTTGATGCAGTCTCTGTCATTCTTTATGTCTCTCGTGACCTCACCATCATCAGCAAACATATTCAAGTTTGGGTCCGAGTCTTCTGCTAAGATGTGTATAATACATTAAGAATAGCAGCGGGCCTAAGAACTAACCCTGGGCCATGCCACTGGTAACTCCAGTCTACTAAAGAAATTGTTTTCCCCGTTTTCTCCCAGGATGATATTTATTCCCGGAGTCTCTCATACCAGCCTGAAAGTCCATCTTCTCTACCTCCCTCCAGTGTCGGGTTATACGAAATCCCTTCTGGCAAACCCAAGATCACACACTCTTTAACCATCCATCTGTTGTGTGTACCAGAGATCCCCATCTTAACTGTAGATGTCTGATAGAGTTGTTACGTTTATATTTCTTTCTCTAAACGCCATGTAGCCTTCTAGTTCCTGTAGGTAGTGTCTCCTCTGTAGATAATCACTTATTTGCTTTCTACTTTCTTTTCCAGCGTTTTGCACGTCACGCGCACTAGAGAAACTGGTCTGTAGTTCAGGGCAATTTCTCGATCTACTTCTCTTAAAAAGAGGCACGATATTTGCTGTCTTGTACTACCTTGGCACTGCACCTTCTTTCCTTGACTCTACGCCCTCTTCCCTTTGGTACTACACCCTCTCTTCTAGGCTATTCATCCTCTTGTTACAACATCTTGAACACTTTAATCGGACCGTCAAACGTTTCTGAGCACCCCTAGGAACACACATGGAAGGACTTCTCAAGAACCATATACCATATGATATGGACCCAGGACCCCTCAATAGACAGGTGACATTTTTTCTAGCTGTATCAATGCTTCCCATGTCCTCCTCTCCATCCCATCTCATTAGTTCTGGGGCTGAGTCGTCCGCCACTGTGAACATACGTTTGAACTTAACATTCTCTTCTTTGCATACTTTTCATCAACCCTTCCCTCGCAGCCCCTCACCCTGATTGACTGATCTTTATCCCATGGTCTGTCCTTGGTGCTTTTGTCTCCAGGAAGCGCCCCCTACTGGCTCTCGTAACGACCGGAAACAGACGTAAAGACGACCCCAGCACTGTTGGACGACGCCCTTCAGAGAGAGAGAGAGAGAGAGAGAGAGAGAGAGAGAGAGAGAGAGAGAGAGAGAGAGAGAGAGAGAGAGCAAAGCTGGGGCACACTCCCACGCCAGGCAAAACACATATGTTTACTCACATATACAGCCGGGTAGAGGGAGAAGGTGGAAGAAAGAAGCTAGTAACACCCCCCTTCCCCCCCTTGAATTAAAGAGAGAAGGGGAACCAAGACCATTAGGTTGTGGGTGGTTGTGGGTGAGGGGGTTAGAGGTGTGAGGGGTAATGGCCCGTACACAACGGCCGTCAGGGGATCAGCCATGTCGGAAACATCCCCCCTCAACCCACCCACCCACCCCATCTGTGTATATATCAACCCCCTTCCTACTCCTTCCCCCCGTATCATTACGACAAGAAATTTTCGGGCCAGGTTACGAACACACACACACACACACACACACACACACACACAACACAGGGGTCAGGGTGGGGGTGGAGGCTGCCGGTCGTGATGTTGTCACAATTGTTTCTTGAATATATTTTAGTGAACACTTTACCTCCCCCTCCCCCCCCTCCCCCTCCCCCTCCCCCCTCCCCCCTCCCTTCCCGTCTCCTCCTGAGCACGACGGTACGATCCTTGAGCTTGACGGTCGTGCCCAAGGATCGTACCGTCTTGCTCAAAAGTCGTACAGGTCGTACTCAAGGGTCGTACCGTCTTGCTCAAAAGTCGTACAGGTCGTACTCAAGGGTCGTACCGTCGTGCTCAAGAGTCGTACAGGTCGTACTCAAGGGTCGTACCGTCGTGCTTAAAAGTCGTACCAATCGTGCTCAAGGGTCGTATCGGTCGTACTTAGGAAATTAAGGATTTGAAAGAGGAAATTGTCTAATGAATATAGTGCTACACCACACGAGGCAGAACTGAGTTGACGGATATTATGATGCTTCTGATGAATGAAAATGAAATCAATGAAAGAATGAGGTCCCGGTAAGGGATAATGGGGAGATTAGATAGTGAAGGGGAGCAGAGAGTGGGGAGATTTGATTAACATGGAGTGGGAGTGGATAGGTAAAGAAATGATGGTAGAGTCATGGGAGGATAGTGAGGAAGAGGTGAAGGTTAGTCATGGGGGAGTATAACCTCACCCCTACACCCCCCCCAAAAAAAAAAGCTATAACCATAAACTTTGTATCACACAACACTTCTGTATGTATCCCAGGTTATATGTACACCTATAACACTGGGGTTATAATGGTATAACATATGTCCCGTTACATATATAGTGGTCTTATAACTTGTCCTATGACTACTGGAGGTATATTCTGGTCCCCGCTGAGTATATTGTGGCAGTATATCCAGTTGTCTTGTTGCTATATGGCAGGATATATATATATATATATATATATATATATATATATATATATATATATATATATATATATATATATATATATATTCCTATGAATCCACAGGAAAAATGAAACACGACGAGTTCCTAAGTGCACTTTCGTGTAATAATCACATCATCAGGGGAGACACAAGAGAGAATTTAAGTCAATTGATATACAACGAAGAGACGTAGCTAGGATGCCATTTTTCAAAGATGCCCTAGGTACGTCTCTTTGTGTGTGTGTGAATGATTCATATGTTGTATGTGTTCATTAGTATGGTCAGTAAACACAAGGTAAAGCTTCTGGTTATATTCATGTAACATCTTGTCTTGCGGCGGCGAAACCTTCGTCAGAGAAACAGTTATACACGTAGATAAGTCTGTACGTCCCCACAAGTGAGCGCTACCTCGCCGGACGCCGCTCCGTGTTCCGTATTCTCGGTTGGCCGTGTTTCTCATTCTTCTGCCGTGTTCTCCACTTTTCTTCGTCCACCATTTCTGCCGCTGGTTCGGCCCAGCGTATAAAGCCTTCACGACTGTTTATTACTTCATCCTCGCATATGTAGGCAGCTTCCAAGGCTTTTCTTGCTTGCCCCCTGTCCCTCATGCACTAAGTTCGCCTATTGCAACTTCGGTAGATGTCCGTACTTGTCTATGTGGACATCAACCGCATTCAGTGTCCGATGATGATGTATATTAGCTGTATGTTCGCTGATTCGTTTGACAATACCTCGCTCTGTTTCCCCATACATACATACACATCCCCTACCTTCATCCCCGTCCTCTGTATGTATGTACATCGTCAGGGACGAAGGCAGGGGATGTGATGAAAACATAACGTGGAAAAAGTATCAACAAGGACAGCGTGATACACAGTGTACCATGTCCTGGACGTCTGGACATATACTATGGGGAAGCAGGACGAGGTGTTCTCAAAAGGATCAGCTAACATTCAGCTGATATACGTCATCATAGGACATTTAATGCGGTTGTTGTCCACATAGACAAGTACGGACACCTACCGAAGTGGCAACAGGCGATATAGTGGATGTTGGACAGAGCAAGCAAGTTAAGAGAGCCGTTGAAGCTGCCCACATATGCGCGGATGAAGTGATAAACAGTTGTTAAAGCTTCATACGCTGAGCCGGACCAGCGGCAAAAATGTCAACTCACAGAAAGTGGGGAAACACGGTATAGGAATGAGAAACACGTCTTACCGATATATATATATATATATATATATATATATATATATATATATATATATATATATATATATATATATATATATGAAGGGCATGTGAAGCGGCCGGGGTAAACCTTGGAAAGGCCTGTGGGGCTTGGTTGTGGATAGGGAGCTGTGGTTTCGGTGCATAATACATAACAGCTAGAGAACGTATGTGAGCGGATACGGTCTTTCTTCGCCTGTTCGTGGCGCTAACGCAGGAAACGGCGACCAAGTATGAAAGTGTGGTTAAATCCGTAGTGACCCCCCCCCCCCTCTCTCTCTCTCTGCCATACACCTTGTGAGAGAGAGAGTTACCTCGTGTGCCATAGAGCCGCCCGAATGAGGTCCTTCCCCTCAGTGTTTGTGTTGCTGGTGTTGTCGCAGCGCCCCAGGGACGGGGTTGGTGCACCCACCACTGATCTCCACACCTGACCAACCCTCACCAAAACTCCCCAACCCTCACCACACCTCACTAACCCTCACTTCATTTCTCCGTCGCACCTCCACACACCTCCCCCTCCCCCCCACACCACACCTCACCATACCTCACCATCCCTCACCTTTCCTCACCTCACCACCCCACACCACCAGCCTTAACTACTCATGTATACAAAAAATAACCCCCCACCCACACACACAGAGGTGAAGACGTACATACATGGGGAGAGGTAATGCATGCGTGTGTGTGTGTGTGTGTGTGTGTGTGTGTGTGTGTGTGTGGCATTCTATTGATCAACATGAAACAGTCACACTGGCCTCGATGGTTAGTTAACTAACCTTGTTTATTGACACGACCAACCTGATTCTTCCTCTGGATTATCATCTTCCTCTCTCTTATGTCTTCCTCATTATTATTCTCCTTTTTGTCTTCCTTTTCCTCTTATTCTCATGTTTCCTTGTCTTGTCTTCCATCATCCTTTGTCTTCTTATTATCCATAATCTTTTGTCTTCTTGTTTCCATCTTTTGTTTTCTTGTCTTGTTCGTCGTTGTTGCTTCTACTGATTTATTTACACTCACGTGGGACGAAAATTCAGGACTGGATTATTACGACAACATTTTTTCCTTGTTGTCCGTTGTTCGTCGTCCAATTTACGTCGCAGGACGCACGTCGCAGGTCTCTCACTCATCGTGCGTCGTTCGTCGCGCATCAGCCATCGTGCGTCGTTCTTGATCTCATCATCATTATACCCAGTTGTCACACCTTAGATTTGTCATCATGATAACTCGAGTCACCATCGCCATAATTACCTTTAATTTATCACATAATATGTTCATATATAAACCTTGATTGATGCCAAATACCAGAAATATTGAGCTTTATTTACCCAAGTTACCGCCATTTCTGATCAGTACCATCTCGCTCTTGCCCAGGTGGTGATCTGTCCCAACCATGTGTCTGACCGTCTGTATGAGTGAGCCGTGCATCTTCATCAGTAGTGGATGGATTTGAGCAAAACTTGGCACACACGTCTGGGACTTGTTAATGAATCGTTGTGTAGGGTTTGACGGCTATAGGTCAAAGGTCAAGGTCACACGAACATGGCATCTCAGAAAGTGTCGTGCGTGCAAGTTTGGTCTTTATTATATTTCATTTCTCTCTTTTGGGTTTTGAAATGAAATTGATTAATCTGTTTCAATTGAGGCAGAGCAACTTTCTTCGACTTTTGCAGATTTCATGCAACTGACTTTGGTACTTTGCACCAATCAGATGTTTAGGCGGATTTGAACACCATTTCTTCTTCTTCTTCTTCTTCTTCTTCTTCTTCTTCTTCTTCTTCTGCAGAGTCACCGTCCTTCCTTGACCCGGGGTCTCCCTCCTAACTGTTTCTTGTTTACACAATAGCCTGAGTAAATATGATTAACTCTGGACTATATTTGGCCTGAGGGATTATGTCTGCATGATTTTGTCCCTTATCATCGTCATTAACAGTGCAATTGCATTATTTCGTATCTTTATTATTATTATTATTATTATTATTATTATTATTGTTATTGGTATTATTATTATTATTATTGTTGTTATTATCATCATTATTATTATTATTAACATTATTATTATTGTTATTATTATCATTATTAAATTATTATTATTATTATTATTATTATTATTATTATTATTATTATTATTATTATTATCATTGTTGTTGTTATTATCATCATTATATTATTATTATTATTATTATTATTATTATTATTATTATTATTATTATCATTATTATTACCTTCTTGTTTAACTTGTTTTCTTTCTTTTCTCTTCCTTATCTATATAGACCACTTCCCATCTCCTGATTCTAAGGCTGAGCACGTCAGCAGCGTCACACGGGCTGACGCAGCTGACAATCTGTCTTCCTCACAGTGCCTGCCTCCCGTCTCCATCTTCCTCATCACTATCTTCAACCATCGTATGATCTCTTTTCACCAACTTTAATCTTCACTATACTTCCCTCTTCACAGTCCCCCCCCTAATGTATCACCATCATCACCATTCCTTCTTTACTTTTCCTTGCATCACCATCACCCACATCATAACCCCCAACCCATCTCCATAACTACCTCACTGTGCCTCACCCATCACCATAGCTACCTCACTGTGCTTCACCCATCACCAAAATTTCTTCACTGTAGCCCTGCCATCACCATCAACCGCACCATATCCTCCTCACTCTGGCCCTTCCATCACCATATTCCCCTTCCATCACCATCATTCTGCTACCCCCCCCCACCCCACCCTCACACGGCTGTCATGTTCATCATCCTCACTATATTCCTCCCTCCACCTCACAATACTTCTCGTCATTATACCCTCACAATTTGACATTTTCCTCACATCCGTTCCTCATTTCCTCTGTATCCTTTCCTCCCCTCCCCATATTCCTCATTATCCTTAAAAGAAAACGAGGAAGTGAGATTCGAACCCATCAGCCGTAGGACGGTATAGACCCTGGGACCACTGGGCCATCCTGACCCCCTTCCTCCCCAGCCTCGAGCAGGGGGAAAGGATGGGGGCGCCACCCCTCCGTCAGGGGACTTAAGGCCACGTTGCACAGTGGTCCACCACACCTTGTGTCCCAGTCTGTCCCAGTCTGAAGTTGGTTTACACCCTGTGTCCCAGTCTGTCCCAGTCCACAATGTTCTTCATTGTTCTGCATCGTTGTAGTTCTTCATGCTCAGGTCAGAGGTCACGCCTCATGGTGTACGTCGTGTGTGTCCGAAATAAAGCAGTTTAGCGGGTCTTTACACCGTCAGGAAGAGCTGCCTTGCTGCCAAAGGGTACGACCCCTGACCTATAATTGTGACCTAGAATAGTGACCTTGACCCTTGAATTAGAGAGGGGTTGACCATTGGCCCTGCAATGTATCTTGGAAGTATGATTTAAGGTTATGACCTCGACCTGTGACCTCAGCAGTGACCTGTGACCCCAGAGGTTAATGACTTGTGGTTCAGAGGTATAATCCTCTGACCTCGAGGTGATCACTTATGTAAGCTTGCACTGGGGCAGAAATGTTGTGGTAACTCCAAGATGAAGTGTGGGGTTCAGGGTTGTGGTGTGGGGCTCAGGGTTGTGGTGTGGGGCTCTGGGTTGTGGTGTGGGGCTCAGGGTTGTGGTGTGGGGCTCAGGGTTGTGGTGTGGGGCTCTGGGTTGTGGTGTGGGGCTCAGGGTTGTGGTGTGGGGCTCAGGGTTGTGGTGTGGGGCTCAGGGTTGTGGTGTGGGGCAAAGGGTTGTGGTGTGGGGCAAAGGGTTGTGGTGTGGGGCTCTGGGTTGTGGTGTGGGGCTCAGGGTTGTGGTGTGGGGCTCAGGGTTGTGGTGTGGGGCTCAGGGTTGTGGTGTGGGGCTCAGGGTTGTGGTGTGGGGCTCTGGGTTGTGGTGTGGGGCTCTGGGTTGTGGTGTGAGGCTCAGGGTTGTGGTGTGGGGCTCAGGGTTGTGGTGTGGGGCTCTGGGTTGTGGTGTGGGGCTCTGGGTTGTGGTGTGGGGCTCTGGGTTGTGGTGTGGGGCTCAGGGTTGTGGTGTGGGGCAAAGGGTTGTGGTGTGGGGCTCTGGGTTGTGGTGTGGGGCTCTGGGTTGTGGTGTGGGGCTCAGGGTTGTGGTGTGGGGCTCAGGGTTGTGGTGTGGGGCTCAGGGTTGTGGTGTGGGGCTCTGGGTTGTGGTGTGAGGCTCAGGGTTGTGGTGTGGGGCTCAGGGTTGTGGTGTGGGGCTCAGGGTTGTGGTGTGGGGCTCAGGGTTGTGGTGTGGGGCTCTGGGTTGTGGTGTGGGGCTCAGGGTTGTGGTGTGGGGCTCTGGGTTGTGGTGTGGGGCTCAGGGTTGTGGTGTGGGGCTCTGGGTTGTGGTGTGGGGCTCTGGGTTGTGGTGTGGGGCTCTGGGTTGTGGTGTGGGGCTCAGGGTTGTGGTGTGGGGCTCAGGGTTGTGGTGTGGGGCTCAGGGTTGTGGTGTGGGGCTCTGGGTTGTGGTGTGGGGCTCAGGGTTGTGGTGTGGGGCTCTGGGTTGTGGTGTGGGGCTCAGGGTTGTGGTGTGGGGCTCAGGGTTGTGGTGTGGGGCTCAGGGTTGTGGTGTGGGGCTCTGGGTTGTGGTAGTGTTATATTGTGGGGCTCTGGGTTGTGAGTGATGTGACTCGTTTATGTAGGTAGTATGAGACAGTGAGCAACCTGGGGAAGCCCAGGGGTCCAAGAATCACCCTGGGGTCCAGGAATCACCCTGGGGTCCACGAATCACCCTGGGGTCCAGGAATCACCCTGGGGTCCAGGAATCACCTTATGGTCCAGGAATCACCCTGGGGTCCACGAATCACCTTATGGTCCAGGAATCACCCTGGGGTCCAAGAATCACCCTGGGGTCCACGAATCACCCTGGGGTCCAAGAATCACCCTGGGGTCCAAGAATCACCCTGGGGTCCAAGAATCACCCTGGGGTCCACGAATCACCCTGGGGTCCAAGAATCACCCTGGGGTCCACGAATCACCCTGGGGTCCACGAATCACCCTGGGGTCCACGAATCACCCTGGGGTCCACGAATCACCCTGGGGTCCACGAATCACCCTGGGGTCCAAGAATCACCCTGGGGTCCACGAATCACCCTGGGGTCCAAGAATCACCCTGGGGTCCAAGAATCACCCTGGGGTCCACGAATCACCCTGGGGTCCAAGAATCACCCTGGGGTCCACGAATCACCCTGGGGTCCAAGAATCACCCTGGGGTCCACGAATCACCCTGGGGTCCACGAATCACCCTGGGGTCCACGAATCACCTTGGGGTCCACGAATCACCCTGGGGTCCACGAATCACCCTGGGGTCCACGAATCACCCTGGGGTCCAAGAATCACCCTGGGGTCCACGAATCACCCTGGGGTCCAAGAATCACCCTGGGGTCCAAGAATCACCCTGGGGTCCACGAATCACCCTGGGGTCCAAGAATCACCCTGGGGTCCAAGAATCACCCTGGGGTCCACGAATCACCCTGGGGTCCACGAATCACCCTGGGGTCCACGAATCACCCTGGGGTCCAAGAATCACCCTGGGGTCCACGAATCACCCTGGGGTCCACGAATCACCCTGGGGTCCACGAATCACCCTGGGGTCCACGAATCACCCTGGGGTCCACGAATCACCCTGGGGTCCAAGAATCACCCTGGGGTCCAGGAATCACCCTGGGGTCCACGAATCACCCTGGGGTCCACGAATCACCCTGGGGTCCACGAATCACCCTGGGGTCCAAGAATCACCCTGGGGTCCAGGAATCACCCTGGGGTCCAGGAATCACCCTGGGGTCCAAGAATCACCTTATGGTCCAGGAATCACCCTGGGGTCCACGAATCACCCTGGGGTCCACGAATCACCCTGGGGTCCAAGAATCACCCTGGGGTCCAGGAATCACCCTGGGGTCCAAGAATCACCTTATGGTCCAGGAATCACCCTGGGGTCCAAGAATCACCCTGGGGTCCAAGAATCACCCTGGGGTCCAAGAATCACCTTATGGTCCAGGAATCACCCTGGGGTCCAAGAATCACCCTGGGGTCCAAGAATCACCTTATGGTCCAGGAATCACCCTGGGGTCCAAGAATCACCCTGGGGTCCAAGAATCACCTTATGGTCCACGAATCACCCTGGGGTCCAAGAATCACCCTGGGGTCCAAGAATCACCCTAGGGTTCCGGAATCACCGTGGGGTCTAGGAATCACCCTGGGGTTCCGGAATCACCCTGGGGTTCAGGGCTGAGGAGGTGTAGCCAGGGGATGAGCCTGGGGTGTTTACAACCCTCATGACAACCTTTACGAGGAGCTGACCCCCTCCCTCCCTCCCTCCCTCCCTCCCTACCTGGTACACTGGCCCTGCCACACACACACACACACGAGCTCTGCAGTATCTCAACTGTGTATGTTCAGCCGAATGGCCGAGTAATTTCTCTGAACCGTCCATTATTAGTAGTAGCTGTATCATTATTATTATTATTATTATTGCTATTATTATTATTATTATTGCTATTATTATTATTATAATTATTATTATTATTATTATTATTATTATTATTATTGTTGTTGTTATTATTATCATTATTGTTATTATTATTATTATTACTATTATTGTTATTATTATTGTTATTATTATCATTATGGTTATTATTATTATTATTATTATTATTGTTATTATTGTTATTATTATTATTATTATTATTATTATTATTATTGTTATCATCATTATCATCATTAATCACCATTATTATTATACCTCTGGCTATTGCGAGGGGTGTTTGGCCCGTATGTCTAACATAGAGATAGACAAAATATTGTACCAGTCGTACTTTATCTTGCTGAAAAAGTATATCGTAAAGTAGCAGTTGTTACTTTGTGTGTGTGTGTGTGTGTGTGTGTCTGAGGAACAGTCAACATTATCAGTTTAGGTTGGAAATACGTTTGAATTCGTGCCTGGATCGCGCAGCTGGGCAAGACTTTGTGGGTTAAGGTGAACAGTGGTGTGCGGTCTTAAATTGTCTTGCTTGAAGGTGCCATAAAACTGGAGGCCAACCCGTGTACCCCCCCCCCCCCCCCCTGCTGGTCCCTGAACCCTCTCTTGGTCTCTGCCTGAGTGTGGAAGGTGGAGAGGGAAGAGTATCGCACGAACAACAACATTGTCGGTGTAAAGGCTGACGTACCAGCCATCGTACGGTGTTAAGAAGTTATTGTTGCTCAACGTGATTTTCCATGTTTGGCAGACGTCTTGTTCTGCCTCTTGGAAGCGATAACCAAATACATCATCTTAGTCTTGACGGACGAGGGAGACTGTCTGTCTTTCCAGCTTGGATGTGTCGTGGTCTGTCGTACTGTCTCCCAGGGTTGCTGTACAAGAGTTATTTCAAAACATGATGATGTATGGTGGAGTGTCACATCTGCTCTGGGGAATCATGATACACGATAAAACATTGTTGGGGAGTGTTCAACCACCGTGCTATGTCACGAAGGTATCGTACTAAGCACAACCTTCGTGGCATAGTGATGCTCGGGCCTTCGTACGCTCTAAGGGAAGTTGTCGAACTAAATACATCAAACTTGGCATGTGTTGTACCGACCGTCTTGTGTGTAGGAGAAAGTTACCTCACAGGCTGTAATAATAATCGAATCTTGAGGTAAATTACACCGTCCTGCTCTCCACAGTTTTTCCTTTGTCCACTGGTAAGATAAATACTGAACTTATGTTCAGACAGAACAAAACCTGGGGGTGTATGGTGGAAGCAAGTATGTGAGATTTTTTCTCTTTTCCAGTGTGAGAGGTTCTGGGCTGAACCCGATTCTGAAGTTCTTACACACTTGAAGTCTGGAGGGTTTCTGACACAACCGAGAGTTAATCTTACTAAAAAGGTTTTGAAACTAAAGTAATTTGAAGTCTGTGACGTTTTCCTAGGCAACCGAAAACTTCGTAAATTTAAGGTTTAAAAAGTACTAACAGGAGTTCTTTAGGTTTCTAAGATGGCCGAAAACTGCGTTTAAGGTTCTGAAATTATTGTCATGGTTTCTGGGATGGTTTCTGACGTTTTGAAACCCTAGTAACCTGAGGTTTTGGGTTTCCACGCCATCAAAAACAGAGTTAATGGTTTTGAAGCACTCAACATTTCATTATCATTCCTAACACAACCAAACACTAAGTTAAAAGTTTGAACACTAGTAACTAGGTTTAAGGCTTCGAGACACGAGTAACAATTGGGTTTGAAGGTTTTCTAATAAAATCGAAAACAATCTAAGGTTTAGAAACACGAGTAAATTAGGGTTTTATTAACTCAAGGTTTATGATACAAAACCAAACTCAATTAATAATTCACTTACGTGGGGAAGGAACCACTAAGGTTGAGTACTTATCAATGGTTAGCCACGGACCACTACAGCAATGTATCCGACTGAGTCTGTGACCTGAAACAGGAATGGAGACTGTACTCAACCATCTGACTGTATTAGGGCTCCGTCCTCTGTTCTTGACGCTACCTCGCTCACGCGGGAAACGGCGTGCATATATGAAAAAAAACTATTTGAGTTGATTGACGTGTTGAACAACGACCCGTGTTAAGTGTAGACGGCTGCATGTTGAGGTTCTTCGTTAACTGTAGACCCGTATACAGAGGTTCACGATCGACTGTAGACTGTATGACGAGGTTCCAAGTGTAACTAAAGCCTTATAACGGACGTTGTAGGTTCACTGTAGTCTTTACAAATCTCGGTAGCCCGGATAACAGACCCTCACAGGAGCACTCAACCCACCAGCCAGGCTCCGAGGCCCTCACAGGAGCACTCAACCCACCAGCCAGGCTCCGAGGCCCTTACGAAGCAGTTAAGACCCTCACAGCTTGTCATGAGTGCATCTGGGATATGAGGGATTAGGGAAACTTAACGCGTACGATGGCCCCGAGTTCCAATCATGGTGAGAGCCTGGGTGATTGGCTGGCACGAGTGGGGGGATGTATGGCTAGCAGGTTGGCCTATGGGGATTGGCTGGGACGATTGAAAGCATAGGAGGATTGGCTAGTAGGGATAGAGATGCCTGGAATGATTTGCTAACAAGCGATGGTTATGTCTAGGATGATTGGTAGGGATAGGTGCGTCAGGGATGATTGGCTAGCACGGGTGGGTGCCTCAAGGATGATTGACTGGCCGGGGTTGTTAACGTGTTCAGGATGATTTGCTAGCAGTAGTGGGTGTGTCGCTGGCAGAGGTGTGGCTAGAGTGATTGTCTGGTTGGAACGGATATGTCTAGTATGACTGGCTGAAGGGGTGGGCGTGTCTAGTATGACTGGCTGAAGGGGTGGGCGTGTCTAGTATGACTGGCTGAAGGGGTAGGCGTGTCTAGTATGACTGGCTGAAGGGGTAGGCGTGTCTATTATGAGTGGGTGGTAGAGGCAGAGGTATGCTTGTGTGTCGAGGATGACTGCCACTAGTGAGAGGGCCGGGTGTGAGGGAGCGTTAGTAAGAGGCTTGGGTCCAGCATGACCAGCATATCTCTCTCTCTCTCTCTCTCTCTCTCTCTCTCTCTCTCTCTCTCTCTCTCTCTCTCTCTCTCTCTCTCTCTCTCTCTCTCTCTCTCTCTCACTCTCTCTCTCTCTCTCCTCTCTCTCTCTCTCCTCTCTCTCTCTCTCTCTCTCTCTCTCTCTCTCTCCTCTCTCTCTCTCTCTCTCTCCCTCCTCTCTCTCTCTCTCTCTCTCTCTCTCTCTCTCTCTCTCTCTCTCTCTCTCTCTCTCTCTCTCTCTCTGGTCCACCCATCGGCCCACCTCAGCAGTATAATGGCCGGTAAGAGCACCTCAGACTATGGCCTAGGTCACCGCGGCCAAACTTTCCATTCTCGATGCCTCCTTTATTTATTCTTTTTTTTTTGTGTGTGTGTGTGTGTGTCTGGAAGGATGGAAATTACAAGCAAACTTGCTCTCGACCAATCGAAATTAAGTGGAAACACAGCTCTCAGTTTTCACTGGTTCTCTGGTGATACGGTGTGGGGAGCCGAGGGAGGCCGGGTCCAGAGATGACCCTATGATCACGTTCCTCATGCCACCATTGATGGTCACCGTGTTGGTCATCACACCAATGATGGTCACCAGGTTATCAGTCTGTGTCAAGGTTGAAGTTGCAGTCGTTCAGGTCCTGTTATAGAGTTGTTTCTCATTTTAGTATCGTCTGCGAATTGTCCAAAACTGATCCCTGTGGCACCCCACTTGTTACGTCTGACCATCGTGAAGCTTCACATTAATCAGTGTCCTTTATTTACGAGCAGTCAACCAGTCTTCTAACCCCACGAAAGACATTCCCAGTTGTATCATACAGATTAGAATCCTGGTCGCGGAAGTCCGTCCATCCAACCCTAGGAGTTGGTCGATAAATTAGATACCTGGCCTACTTTAGTATATATATATATATATATATATATATATATATATATATATATATATATATATATATATATATATATATATATATATCATATTTATATGGCGTAGATGGGATGACCTTGATTAGGGCACTGTTAACCATTTCGTCTCAGCCAACATAAAGGAAATAAATTATTTATAATTTGTCTCAAATGATGGTGTCCATCACTTTAGAAACCACAGACGTTAAGGTAAGTGGGTGATAATTTCCGTGTAAGGACTTTGTGCATTGCTTAACTTCTTCAGGAACTTTTCCCACAACAAGTGACTGGAGAAAGCAGCCATGGCTTCACTATCTCATCGATTTCGTTTCTTTATTTTTCTCGGATAAAAGTTATCAAAGCTTGTCGTTTTTATTTACTTTTATTCCATTTATTGTTGATAGTTCAGTTTGCACGTCGGTGTGCGGTTGAATGTTTTCTATACCTCGTCAATGGAACTGGAAACACAACATGAGTTTTGTTTTCTGTGTTACATTCAGATGAGAAAAATCACATAATGTCTTTGCCATGGCTTCATTCTCTTGAAATACGTTATAGTTATCCGTCATTAATGGACCGGTCGACTGGGATTTTGAGTCCCTCTCTTGCTTATAACGTAGCTATAAACTTCCATTAACTAGAAGCAAGAAATATTCTGTTGCTGTTAGGTAGAGTGTAGCCTGAATTTGCATATTTGCCAAAGTCTCGATTTTCGATACTTAACTATATTTCTGAGACAGCGGTCATTATGAACTTTTATCCAGTGAACTTGTCTCGAACTGCAAAAGTTTATTTGTTGTACTGCAAGTATCAACATGGAATATTCTGATAAATGATTCACATCTTTATTGCGAGAAGTACTTACAAAGGCTAGATGGGGGGGGGGGGGGTTGCTCACAGGGGCTGCATTTCTTTATTCACACCAAACCTCCTCTGTGTAACGTGAGTGAGAAACTTGACAAAATGTGCAGCATTCAGTTTGCTGAGTCGTCCTTCTTATCACCGTATGTAAAAATGCTGCCACGAGTTCGTGCAGGCTGTGGTGCAGGTCATCATGCAGGCTGTGGTGCAGGTCAAGAAACACGTGACCTAAAATGTACCAAAATATTCCGGGTAAAAAGTGTGGTCGACCTGACCGTACGATTGATGGTGGTTGGTTCATAATTTGTCTCCTGTAGAGAGCATTAATCACCTAATGGTCCTCCCTGTGGTGGCCCGCTTGGCTCCCCCCCCCCCCTAGCGGTCCACCACTTGAAACTGGCGGCGGGGAGGGGGTTGGGGGGTTAAGATTGGACTGGACCTGGTTGATATGATTTGAGTGCGTGAGTCGTGAGGTGTGTGTGTGGTGGTGGGGGGGGGGGGGGGGGGGGAGCGCCCTTGTGTGAGGGTTGAGGTCGTGTGTGGGTCAACATGATGACGGAGAGTCATCGCCTGACGGAGAGTTTAGGATCTGAAGTGATGATGTGAATGTTGACTGACTTGTGTTGAGTGAGTTGTGAGGGAGTGTGAGGAGGCTCCGGCCCACCCTTGGTCAGTATGTGCTGGGGCGATGACCACCCCAGGTCAGTAGACGTGTGCTAAGGTGCGACTACCATGTCTATACCACGGGTTTAGGCGTATCTAAACAATCCCCCCCCCCTCCCCCCGCCCTACCGTCAGTGATGATCCGACATAATTAACTGCAGGTGTGTGTATTTGTGTATATGTGTATCGTGCTGAGGGGTGCAGGTGGGGCTGGGTAGGGTAGTTAAGATGCGCCCCTCACATCGCCGCGTCCTGGTAAGTGGTTGGCCCTCAGCGCCTGATGAAGTCATCAGGGTGTGTGTGTGTGTGTGTGTGTGTGTGGGATTACCACAAGACGAGCGTCCCCTCGCATTTCCCCACCCCACCATATAATTCCTCCCACAAGGAGAAGTGGTCTTTGTCACAGAGATGGTCTTTTGTGAGGGTCTTGCGGCGGGCAGCTGGTCTCTGTGTGAGAGTTTGAGAGGCTTGCGGCAGCTGGTCTTTGTCAGAGGTTGCAGGAGCTGGCGCGTGATGACGCGGGGGATGGCACTGTGGTGGTGTGGTGAGCCAGCATCTTCTGAGATCACCATCAACACGTCAGCATCATCATCATCTTCTCTGTGAAGGTGGACAGAGATAAGGACACTTGGCCCTAGCGAGGACTGAGTGGATGGAGGCGACCAGGATGGATGGATAGGTTGGATAGACGGTTGGCGCGAGGGGACGGGATTGTTCATGCTAAGTGTTTAGTGTACATGGTACAGTGCCTACCTACCTTCTGCACCACTGTACTGGGCCACCTCACCTGACACTACGATGTATTATGAGTACTGTAGTGATGATGATAATAATAGTAATAATAATGATGATAATGATAATGATGATAAGTAGAAAGATAACAAGGCAATTAAGAAGGACAGGAGCGAGGATAGGGCTGGGTGGGAGTGGGGGAGCTGGGGAAACCTCTCAACTTGTATTATCATTCTTATAAATGTACATCCAAGAAGGGCCTTATATCGCTGCCTTGCTCGAGCGAGAAAGGCCTTAGACACTGTCCGTCACATAGTCACGTGGCCCGGGACTCTGTCCGTCACATAGTCACGTGGCCCGGGACTCTGTCCGTCACATAGTCACGTGGCCCGGGACTCTGTCCGTCACATAGTACGTGGCCCGGGACACTGTCCGTCACATAGTCACGTGGCCCGGGACACTGTCCGTCACATAGTCACGTGGCCCGGGACACTGTCCGTCACATAGTCACGTGGCCCGGGACTCTGTCCGTCACATAGTCACGTGGCCCGGGACACTGTCCGTCACATAGTCACGTGGCCTGGGACACTGTCCGTCACATAGGCACGTGGCCCGGGACACTGTCCGTCACATAGTCACGTGGCCTGGGACAGTGTCCGTCACATAGTCACGTGGCCTGGGACACTGTCCGTCACATAGTCACGTGGCCTGGGACACTGTCCGTCACATAGTCACGTGGCCCGGGACTCTGTCCGTCACATAGTCACGTGACCTGGGACACTGTCCGTCACATAGTCACGTGGCCCGGGACTCTGTCCGTCACATAGTCACGTGGCCTGGGACACTGTCCGTCACATAGTCACGTGGCCCGGGACACTGTCCGTCACATAGTCACGTGGCCCGGGACACTGTCCGTCACATACGGGAATTTTCGTGCAGTTGTACTGATCGTTTGAGCATGTTTTGGTTTTTAACCAGTTGCGTGACGCAGGCTTTGTTGCGTGACGGAGGCAGTTTTGCGTGACGGAAGCCGTGTCGCGTGACGGAGTCTGCCTCGCGTGACGGGCTGCCGTCCCCGGGGCTCGGGGTCTGACTCCACTCGAGTTATTTTTAACTTACTTCCCCAGGGGGTGGGAGTGGGGGGACTTAACGGGGGGAATGAGTGGGTGTTAACTACGGGTCTGGAGGAGTCACCAAGGGAGGCTCTGGGGGACTCACCAGGGGAGGCTCTGGGGGACTCACCAGGGGAGGCTCTGGGGGACTCACCAGGGGAGGCTCTGGGGGACCCAGAGGTTGGATGTTTCAATGGACAGAAGATATCACCCAGCACAGACCCGTCACGACTGTTCTCTGTCCCCGTCTGTCCACAGACAGGCACCACTGTCCCCTATCCCCTAGGGCTGCTAGGGACCACAGACCCTGGGGGGTGCCAGAAGCCATAGACCCCAGAGTCTGCTAGGGACTACTGACCTTGGGGGCTGGCAGACACTACAGACTCTGGGGGCTGTGGGAGAGGAGTCGCGGCTCACCCCAGAAGTGGGACAACCCAGATCGACCCCCGAAAAAAATACCATAAAGTTTAACACTTTCTGCCCGCACAATTCTGATCAAAGTATTGTCAAGTTTCCGTTTTTTATTTTTTCTCTGTGTATAAAATGGTGGATTATGTTTTTGGCTGGGAGATAGTAGATTATATTTATATATCATTTTATTGAGATCGACTGATTATCAATTACGTTACATCGTGTTCGTAGTCTATATAGTTTTCATGTGGCATTGAGTCACATGGTTACAAATAGTCTGTGATCAACGTCTTCTTTGAAACGGAATTAGAGAAAACGGCGAACCGATTCCCTCCGGAAAATTTTTCGACCCTTGTCTTTATCCAGCTCATAATTTTCAGATGCAATTAATCCGGGTCGTGTTAAGGCGCCGACTCGCCAGAAGACTCGAAATCAGAGACGGTCTTGGTCGGGGAATCGACTCACACTGCGTCGCTGACGAAGCTCGGATGGATATATATATATATATATATATATATATATATATATATATATATATATATATATATATATATATTCCGTGGAGGTTTTCCTCTGTTGCCGAGGTCATCATGTATTCCATATGTAAATAACATGAAAGTGTTGGAAGCGGTTGCTCACCGTTTATGATTCAATATTCACACATACTCGACGTCTCGATAGTCATGATGATATTTACATGATCCATGAAATATACTCTTAAGAAATTGTCTGTTATTATTATTATTATTATTATTATTATTATTATTATTATTATTGTTATTATTATTATTCATTTATTTATCTATTAATTATTGTGATAATGTGTTGACTGTATGTAACGTTTGATATTTTAGTTTGTAATACGATCTAGATGGATGCTAGAGGCTTGAGCAGTAAGACAGACATTTCCTGTCTCACACTGACCATCCTCGGTGTATAGTTTGTTTAAATACGCACCACAGGAGACTTGATTCGAAACTGCTTCGCTTCTATGAACGAACTGAAGCTGTAACCGTGATGTTTCGTTGATTCATGGTCTGTTCGTCGATGTTCAGACTCACAGTTTCCGTGTAACTCCTCGTGTCACCCCCTCTGAATATGCCTTCATGACCTACCTCTCAGTATAGCCCTCCTGCTGGTGGGTGTTTCCATCTAGGTGTGGTATTGTGGAAGTACAGCCACCTGATCTTACTTGTTTGTGGTCGAATCAAGGCTCATGGTTCTGATTGGCTGGCGGATCAGTAGTTCGGACGAGGACCCATGTTGCCTCACACGATCGACTGCATCCAAGCTCCTGCATCCTGCAGCATCGCTCCATGACGATACGACCTCTGAGCACCATAACAGTACGACCTGTGAGCACCATAACAGTACGACCTCTGAGCACCATAACAGTACGACCTGTGAGCACCATAACAGTACGACCTCTGAGCACCATAACAGTACGACCTCTGAGCACCATAACAGTACGACCTCTGAGCACCATAACAGTACGACCTCTGAGCACCATAACAGTACGACCTCTGAGCACCATAACAGTACGACCTGTGAGCACCATAACAGTACGACCTGTGAGCACCATAACAGTACGACCTGTGAGCACCATAACAGTACGACCTGTGAGCACGATGAGGACGACGGTTCGACCCACGACCCAGGGGTCTTGCACCTTCGTGTCCATGGGTTGCACCGTCGTACTCAAGGCATGTACCGTCGTGCCCAAGAAACGAAGCAAGACTGTCTGTCATACAGTAGACAGATCATGTTCTTAAAGTCAACAGTTCTACATATTTACGTATCAACCAGTGACGTTATGCCCTGGGAAACCAACACACGTCCGTCGCGCTAAGTGTTACTGTGGGAACATGAGTCACTTCGTCTATAACTTGCAGTTGTAACACTGAACAACCCTGAGTGGGAAACTGATACTTGTGTGAGTTCAGTCCACGAGCCAGATTGTCTTCAATCATGTTAACACGGTCATTACTACCTGGGTATGATGTTAAAATTATACCCGTTAAGAAAATTGATTGCTGTAATTTTGCCTAATTATTTTTGATGATTCAAGACTTAAAAGGGAAATTTTTTTTGCTTGCCAGATACAAAGGGTTGTTGTATGCTGGCGCAAAAAGCGTGGTTGTGTGTGTGTGTGTGTGTGTGTGTGTGTGTGTGTGTGTGTGTGCTTTTGTTATTACTTTTATGTCTGTTTTACCTCCGTTTCTTAACCCTTGTATGTATACCATGTCTTAACCTTATATATATATATATATATATATATATATATATATATATATATATATATATATATATGTTGGAAAGGATCACAATTTTGCGCGTGATCAAGATATTCCTATATATATATATATATATATATATATATATATATATATATATATCCCATCTTTCGCCAAGCACCCATTCAGCCACCATCCCCAAAGGGAAGGATGAACAGTTGGGTTGTCCGTGAGACCGCTTTCTTGTGCGGGATTCGAAGCGGGACTATTACAGTTGTGGGGCACAACGATGGGCATTGCACAACGGAGACCCTTGTGTGTGCGTGCGTTTGCGTCTGTGTTCCACAAAAAAAGAAAATGATCCAAACACCAGCGGAGCCGTTCGTGACTTGATTAGCACATCCTGGTGGCAAGCGAAATAAGTAACCACTGCGAAATCACTGACCTGCCGTAACGCACCAGGTATTTTGGCGTGACGAGGAGCGACATATCTGAACCTGCGATATATATGACTACCAGTATATTGTACTGCCATGTCTGATGAAGATATGAAGTGGATCATTACAGATTTCTGATGACAATTACTCTTATTATAGATGTCAGAGATAGCTATAGAATCTACATTGTGTGTCTATTTACAATATTTCTGTAAATCTTTTGCGTCTTAATTACGATTTCGGTACAACACAGACTGGATACTGCAATGGATCAGTGTGATCAAACCACCTCACACCACATAGTGTCCTCAAACATTTCATTACCAACACATCCACCTCCTCCGTACATCCTCATCTATGATGACCAACGACTCGCATCCATATGACATTGCTGGGACTACATTTCCTTCAAACATACTTATTTTTGCGCGCCAAGATAATCTGGTGATAAATCACATTTTTAGCGATACAGACATAACGGATGAATGTAGGTTTTATATATATATATATATATATATATATATATATATATATATATATATATATATATATATATATAAGGCGTATCACCTCGTCATGTGAAGGGTCATATTGGAAGGTGAAGTATGAGTTGTGATCACCAGAGACAAGGGTCAGGTCAACAGAGGTAAGGGACCACCGATCGTGAAACAGGTCTTCATACACGACTTATGATGGTGCAGGGAGCTGATGTGTCGTCTGGTCATGCGAGGAAAACTGTGTTGATGATGCTAGACTGTGTGCTACTTGTGTCTACCGTTGAGGGACAGGATTCAAGTTTGTAAGCTTTCTTCCTGTCAGTAGGTTAGCTGAGGTCTTGCCTGTACTCGATGATTATGATGCAGCTCCCCTCACCGCCCCAGCCACCTGCAGCTTCCCCTCACCGCCCCAGCCACCTGCAGCTTCCCCTCACCGCCCCAGCCACCTGCAGCTCCCCTCACCGCCCCAGCCACCTGCAGCTCCCCTCACCGCCCCAGCCACCTGCAGCTTCCCCTCACCGCCCCAGCCACCTGCAGCTCCCCTCACCGCCCC
This sequence comes from Panulirus ornatus, assembly GCF_036320965.1. Classification (NCBI taxonomy): domain Eukaryota; kingdom Metazoa; phylum Arthropoda; class Malacostraca; order Decapoda; family Palinuridae; genus Panulirus; species Panulirus ornatus. The sequence goes on from NC_092233.1 coordinate 63,611,210, forward strand.
AGCCACCTGCAGCTTCCCCTCACCGCCCCAGCCACCTGAAGCTTCCCTCATTGCCCCAGCCACCTGCAGCTTCCCCTCACCGCCCCAGCCACCTGCAGCTTCCCCTCACCGCCCCAGCCACCTGCAGCTCCCCCTCACCACCCCAGCCACCTGCCACACCTCAGCCTCCCTCCCTGCCCCAGCCACGCCCCCCCCCCCCCCACTCCACATTAGTACCGCCACCTGTGCAGTTTTTCTGTCGCGAACGTCTGCGTCTTGTCATCACCCAGGATGTACAGCGCCTAGGGTGTGCGTGTCAGTACCCAGGGTGTACCGGTGTGTAGCTAGTACCCTGGGTGTACAGCGGTGTAACTAGCTCCCAGGGCACATACGTAGAAGTGTAGCCAGCTCCCAGGGTGTGCAGGGGTGTAGCTAGTACCCAGGGTTTACAGGAACGTAGCCAACTCCAGAGGAGAGTGTAGCCAGGGTGTACAGCTGTGTAGCCAGTCTTCGTGGTGTACAGGAATGTAGCCAGTCCTCATGGTGTACAGGAATGTAGCCATTCCTCATGGTGAACAGGAATGTAGACGGGATATACAAGAATGAAGCCAGGGTGTACAGGACTGTAGCTGATCCTCGTAGTGTACAGGACTGTAGCTGATCCTCGTAGTGTACAGGACTGTAGCTGGTCCTCGTAGTGTACAGGAATGTAGCTGGTCCTCGTAGTGTACAGGACTGTAGCTGGTCCTCGTAGTGTACAAGACTGTAACTGGTCCTCGTAGTGTACAGGAATGTAGCTGGTCCTCGTAGTGTACAGGACTGTAGCCAGTCTTCGTAGTGTGCAGGAATGTAGGCAGTCTTCGTGGTGTAGAGGAATGCGGCCAGCTAGGCAGGCAGGCAGGAGGTGGGGGTGGGGAAGGGGGTCGGCTGCAATGACCTTTACATCAGGAGTTGACCGTCAATTATTCAACTATCTGCTGATCATTAGGTCACCAGCACCTGCCTTTGTCGGGCCTTCCTCCAGGTGTGTGTGTGTGTGTGTGTGTTCTTTCTCGCGGTAGAAGCGCGTGTATTCTCACGTGCAGCACCAGGTCTTCAGTCCACGGCTACGGAGTTGTCTGGTACACACAGCGTCGTACGACACATTTAGAAATCTGCTCCGTGCGTACGTCTTGCCCGAGGACGGGAGCAGGGCTGGAGGAGGCCCCATTAAATGAATATATGTGTATAGTTTTTTGGCAATGGACGACGGCACTGGGTGTGGTTGTGTGGGTGTGTGTGTGGGTGGGTAGCGGGATTACGTAGAGTGTGGTCAGCCGTGTGGAGTGTGGTATAAGATACATGCTGAGTGGTGTTGTGGTCGTGTGTGGGAGGAGAGGCTACTCAGGGCAGGGCTGGTGGTAAACCTCGTAAATGTTCCTGTAGGTGTGTGGGTGTGTGTCTGTGTCTGTGTGGGTGTGTGTGTGTGGGTGTGTGTATGTGGGTGTGTGTATGTATGTGTGTGTGTGTGTGTGTGTGTGTGTGTGTGTGTGTGTGTGTTTGGCCATCAATTGTGTGCCTACGTCCAGGGTGTCTGTGTGGTCAGTGAAATCTGGTCCTCTCTCTCTCTCTCTCTCTTTCTCTCTCTCTTTCTCTCTCTCTCTCTCTCTCTCTCTCTCTCTCTCTCTCTCTCTCTCTCTCTCTCTCTCTCTCTCTCTCTCTCTCTCACCAAAGGTCAGGTCAGTCATCCCCCAGCCACAACACACACCGCTCGCACGTCGTTATAAAAACCGTTCCATTGTTTCTTTACGATTGTTTTCAGTCGGAGTGATTGTACCTGACGGTAATTACCAGCTAACGACGTCTCTGTATTGTAAATACAAGTGGTACTCTGGCCGGCATAGCTGGCCCAGATCAGGAAACGGGCTGGGTCTGGGCTGTTGACGTGGACATGTTACATAAACATTACCACGTACCGTATAGTGAAGGACCCACAGTGTGGCCCTAGGTTATCATCGGAACCAAATGTTGATAAAGTTGGTAGGGAATTGTCTGCAACTCAGTAGTATAATGATGATTAGTAAAAATGATAATTAATTACAATCAGTAACAATGATGATAATAATTAGTATAATAATGATTATGATAATAATAGTACTGATAATTATTATATTATTATTATTATTATTATTATTATTATTATCATTTATTATTATCATTATTATTATTATCATTATTATCATTGTCATTATTATTGTTATTATCATTATCATTATTATCACTATTATTTTTTTTTTCAAACTATTCGCCATTTCCCGCATTAGCGAGGTAGCGTTAAGAACAGAGGACTGGGCCTTTGAGGGAATACCCTCACCTGGCCCAAATCTCTGTTCCTTCTTATTATTATCATCATCATCATCATCATCATCATCATCATCATCATTATTATTATTATTATTATTATTATTATTATCATTATTATTATTTATTATTATCATTATGATTATTAATATTATTATCATCATTTGCCATCATCACTACACAGTAACTTGATCTTGTGTACAACCTAAGCCATACGACATCAATGAACCTCCAGATTTATATATTCCACTAACGACTTACGTCCCTCACTATACTAATACAATAATACAACAAGATACAGTAAATGTATATTGTCGTAAGATGCCAGTTTGACACAAGAGTCTTATAACGCCAGGTTATGAGGTTGTGATGGTAATAGATGATATGTTGTGATATCGGTAAAGCTGTGTCATTATGGTAAAACTGTGTTCAAAACAACAGGCAGTTCATTACCCGCTGGAAGGGTAAGGTCCTTTTCTTTCCCTTCCACTGCTCTTAGTCGATCATGGAGGGATGGTGTGTGATGGGAAGAGATGGTGTGGGATGAGAAGGGATGGTGTGTGATGGGAAGGGATGGTGTGTGATGGGAAAAGATGATATGGGATGGAGAGGGAGGAAGGTGTCAACGCCTCCTCATAGATGGTGTTGATGATCGTCTGCTACATGTATCATCTATATTCTTAGGTGCTGATATACGTAGTGTGAAGCATCGTATCCCGGTATTTGATTACCATGTCTGTATTAACACTAGGGTTACAGAAGAAAATAGCAATGCGCGTAACAGGTAAAGACGGAACCGTGATATTCAGTACAAAGTAACTTTACTCGCACTAGAAACATTGACCACATATCTGAACATCGACTGATGTTTTAAAGTTTAAACGAGAAAAATAAATACAGGTCGTATAAACTGTCCTTTAGATGTGATGTGTATATAAACAGCACCAGTCAGGAACGCGCTTAGAGTCAGCCAGATCAGGCAACAGGAGAGGTGGGCCACTAGTGGGTCTCGGGCTGACTTGGGGGAGTCCTACTTGTTAGCTTGGCTTAAGTACAGGTTATAATATGACGTTGTACTTTTACATATCATTGAAGCAGGTATTGTTCATTTTAGTACAACCGGGACGCTATACGCCGTACACCTGCATATACGCGGGGCTCTTCTTTTGGCCGTACGGACGATATGAAATTTGAAGGTGGGTATTACGCCGTATGGCGGTACATAACCCCTTGTCATTAGGCTACCCCCCCCCGCAAGGGAAGGCATGGCTTCCCCAGAGGATACAAACGACACTACGCAGCTGGGACATTACAATAATAACATGTTGATGGAGGCTAGAGTATTACGTCTACACTATACAAATCTCTCTTACGTAAGAAGCTCTGAGAGATCTGGCATGTAATTAATAGGATAGAGACGTCTCTTAATAGGATGTGAATATGAGAGACGATGTTATGGGCGACACCAGAGTATATGACTTTAAAAGAAAAATATTAAACCTAATGTAACAATGTTTTCATTATAGGACGAGTATTGTGGAGTGTTTCATTATAGGACGAGTATTGTGGAGTGTTTCATTATAGGACGAGTATTGTGGAGTGTGTCATTATAGTGCGAGTATTGTGGCGTGTTTCATTATAGGACGAGTGTTGTGGAGTGTTTCATTATAGGACGAGTATTGTGGAGTGTGTCATTATAGTGCGAGTATTGTGGAGTGTTTCATTATAGGACGAGTATTGTGGAGTGTTTCATTATAGGACGAGTGTTGTGGAGTGTTTCATTATAGGACGAGTATTGTGGAGTGTGTCAGTATAGTGCGAGTATTGTGGAGTGTGTCATTATAGGACGAGTATTGTGGAGTGTTTCATGAAAACATCTAAAAGATATTCAAGAGTATGACATTGTTTAAGGCATTCGAACATGTAGTGTACCCAGAGTTTATCTGTACTTATGTGTCTTCTCTGCTTCGATGTAGCTTTACATGTCCTCCTGTCTTTATGAAGTTACTTCAGCGCTCAGGAAGGCGGCCACGTCCACCTGTTGTAAAGTGTTGTGATGTGTGTGGGGCTATGTGCAGAGAGTGCAACGCAGTTGAGTAGTAAGTGCTCAGTGTTTTCTTTACGGAAGTTGCATCGTGGTCATGAAGGGTCTTGACATGTGCTGAAACTGTGTTTGTAGTGACGGTTGACGTCCGCAGCGTAAGCGGTCAAGTGTGACTCGTGTTTGTCTGGGGAGTGTAACTTCTGACGAGTGTGTCTGGTGGGGTGAGTTTAAGACTAAATTGAGAAGTCGTTTGCTTAGAACTTGTCGTGTTATTTCGGTGTGTATTTGCTTTGTCAGTGTTATATTTGTTAGAGGATGGAGGGATGTGTGAGTCAAGGTGTGAGACAGGGATAAGCTTTTCATCTGTCCTTGGGAGTTGCTGGTTTGTTGTGGAGTGTGTTAGGATGGGAGGGATGTTGCGCTGATGCAAAGAACTCATTGCCGAGCATGTTAAGGTGGGACTGCACCAGGACGACCTTTATCTCATTGTGAAGGTGTTGGGTATTTGTGGTTGATTATATATATATATATATATATATATATATATATATATATATATATATATATATATATATATATATATATATATATATATGTGTATAATCAAAAGGCCCGCGACTGGCACCCTCTGCTTACCCATGCCATATGCTCTTTCCCCAGTACCTCTACAAACTGCAACACTCGCCTCCTCAATGAAATGATCACGTCTCCTGCCAGCCGTCCCCTCCAGCACATTCACATCCAAGAGTCTCTCTTTCGCACGATTAGCACATCATCTCATAACGCCCGTCCGCCCCCTACCCCACTCGCCTACGTTCTCTTATCAATTCATTTTTTTAACCAAGTATTCCCGATCACCAGTCGCTATTCAGCACTTAACAAGCTGTTTACTATTTTCAGTTACATTGGGTCCCCAGTTATACAATGATCGTAGTGGTTTCTGGTAGAATATGTGGCAGATACAGCACTGCTGTTCTAAGGGGCCTACAAGACTAGCAGTGAACTTGTGGGATGATGAGCAGATGGCGTGTATGTTAGGCTGGCTCTCTCTCTCTCTCTCTCTCTCTCTCTCTCTCTCTCTCTCTCTCTCTCTCTCTCTCTCTCTCTCTCTCTCTCTCTCGAACACTTCGTCTGCCGCAAGGTGCGGTACTGACTGGCCTTTATGAACTTTCTGTCAGTCACAGGTATTTATCGGCCGTCATTCAGTCACGTGTTGACCAGGGGTTCCAGTCTTCCTTCCTGCTCCTGTCATGACCCACATGTTCGTCATGACGACCGTGATCTTAGGCAGCCACCCTCATGGCTGCCCCTCACCTCGCATGGTGACTGGCGTCTCTCGACACGGGTTTGAATATATGAATATTTCATCATCTCAGTCTTGAAGGAAATGAATCAGCTTCGTCTTTATACAGACTTACTAAGCTAACGTAATGATTGTGGTAACGGTCACCCGCCCTGGTGCTACACCTGTTACAGAAACACTACAGGTACAACACAGGACATACAACCCTCACTCACAGAGGTCCACTGTATACCTGTCAGGTCTTCCTCACGCTCCCCCTCGGGAATATTCCAGCCCCTCCCCCACCCCCACGAGAGCATTCCAACCCCTCTCCCCCAGGAACATTCCAGCCACTTCCCAAAATGTTATCAGATCAATATTTCGTTTGAAATCTGACTCAGAGAGTTAAGATTCTGACGTCACTGTATAGATAACAGTGTGCTTATACATACATACATACAATCGTACGTACGTACGCATCATTCCCTAAACAGTATGGTTGATTTGGACTCGTCTCGTAATATTCAGTAAGATACTGATTATATAAAAGTATACGTGTGTGCGTGTGTGTGTGTGTGTGTGTGTGTGTGTGTGTGTGTGTGTGTAAATCTTCAACATTTTGTTTCTAATATGACGTTTCTTTGTGGTATCTTTGGACGAACAAACCAACATACAGTCCAACACTGTCACAAACATAAAGGAAAAGTAGACAGGGTAGCCAAGGTAGACAAAATTGGGTGAAATGGATGAGGCAGACAAAAATGAGGTAGACAAGGTAGATAGAGTAGACAAAGTGCACAAGGTAGATGAGATAAACAAACTACACAGTATAAATTTGGTAGCCAAAGTACACAAGGTAGATGAGGTAGACAAAGTACACAAGGTAGATGAGGTAGACAAAGTACACAAAGTATATGGAGTAGACAACGTTCAGAAAGTAGATAAGGTACTCAAAGTACACGAGGTAGATGAGGTAGACAAAGTACACAAATTAGAGTAGACGAGATAGCCAAAGTGCACAAGGTAGATGAGGCAGTCAAAGTAGACCAGAAAGATGACAAATCAAGGTAAATAAGGGATTTGAGATAAAAATAAGGTAGGGAAGGTAGAAGACTTATAAAAAGTAGAGGTAGACGTGGTAGAAGTATTGTTTCCCCCTGTATGGGGCGAGAACTTATCGAGATGACTCGACACAATAAATACGGCCTCGCTCTCGATGGTGGAAAAAAGGAAAATAAGAAAGAGTTTTTCCTACACCTTAAGACTCTCTCTCTCTCTCTCTCTCTCTCTCTCTCTCTCTCTCTCTCTCTCTCTCTCTCTCTCTCTCTCTCTCTCTCTCTCTCTCTCTCTGTACTATATATATATATATATATATATATATGAAGTCTGTTGGGGATGAGAGAGCTTGGGAAGTGAGTCAGTTGTTGTTCGCTGATGATACAGCGCTGGTGGCTGATTCATGTGAGAAACTGCAGAAGCTGGTGACTGAGTTTGGTAAAGTGTGTGGAAGAAGAAAGTTAAGAGTAAATGTGAATAAGAGCAAGGTTATTAGGTACAGTAGGGTTGAGGGTCAAGTCAATTGGGAGGTGAGTTTGAATGGAGAAAAACTGGAGGAAGTGAAGTGTTTTAGATATCTGGGAGTGGATCTGTCAGCGGATGGAACCATGGAAGCGGAAGTGGATCATAGGGTGGGGGAGGGGGCGAAAATTTTGGGAGCCTTGAAAAATGTGTGGAAGTCGAGAACATTATCTCGGAAAGCAAAAATGGGTATGTTTGAAGGAATAGTGGTTCCAACAATGTTGTATGGTTGCGAGGCGTGGGCTATGGATAGAGTTGTGCGCAGGAGGATGGATGTGCTGGAAATGAGATGTTTGAGGACAATGTGTGGTGTGAGGTGGTTTGATCGAGTAAGTAACGTAAGGGTAAGAGAGATGTGTGGAAATAAAAAGAGCGTGGTTGAGAGAGCAGAAGAGGGTGTTTTGAAATGGTTTGGGCACATGGAGAGAATGAGTGAGGAAAGATTGACCAAGAGGATATATGTGTCGGAGGTGGAGGGAACGAGGAGAAGAGGGAGACCAAATTGGAGGTGGAAAGATGGAGTGAAAAAGATTTTGTGTGATCGGGGCCTGAACATGCAGGAGGGTGAAAGGAGGGCAAGGAATAGAGTGAATTGGAGCGATGTGGTATACAGGGGTTGACGTGCTGTCAGTGGATTGAATCAAGGCATGTGAAGCGTCTGGGGTAAACCATGGAAAGCTGTGTAGGTATGTATATTTGCGTGTGTGGACGTGTGTATGTACATGTGTATGGGGGGGGGGGGTTGGGCCATTTCTTTCGTCTGTTTCCTTGCGCTACCTCGCAAACGCGGGAGACAGCGACAAAGTATAAAAAAAAAAAAAAAAAAAAAAAAAATATATATATTAGACCGAAAGTATTTTGAGCCGTTGGAGACCAGAGTTATAGTTAGAGAGGGGAAGGAATGGGATGAAGAAGGGGGGGGGGGTTGAGAGAGATAGAGGTCACGAGGTCAGCAGGGGTCAGGATGACTCACCAGATCATTATGTTATCATTTCATGATATCATCTCTGCTCGTGTGGTCTTACTCCCCAGCCTCCTTGTGTCTGTCTTCCTCCCCCCCCCCCACCTACATCCATATCGTCTCCCTCCTCTCCCCGACCAACACCCCCTCCACCCAAGCTCTCCTCAATTCACATCAGTTGCCACACCTCAAATGATATTCTTTTTCTTTATTAACTCCCCATCACTACCCTTTAGCTTTATCTCCCCATTTCCCTTATCATCCCTCCCCCATTCCACCTCTCCCTCCCCCTCAGCACCACCAGCTAGCCACCTCAGGCTGGGAGAGACACTGAGCCACTGATAATCACTGAGGCTGAGATGTATTGATTATTTTCATCGGTAGAGGTAGGTGTTGATGTTGTGGTGAGTGACGGGACTGTGGTTTGTGGCGGGGTTGTGATGGGTGGCGGGGTTGTGATGGGTGGCAGGGTGTGTGATGGGCGCGGAACATTGTAGGATAATAAGGGTGTTGTACATACAGACCTACAGACAACTACGCCCTCACCTCTTCATGTGGTGAGGAGCCAGATGTATATTCAGCCGTCCACAAGACGTGGGCTGGAGGAAGACATTTGGGCTGCATTTCTGTAAACTGATATTGACTGAACCTTTTCCTATTGCTTTACGAACCGTCCGTCAGTGACCACCAATCTGCAGTTTGGTGCGATTTCTCTTTCTTCTTTCTTAAAGATTGGTACGACGTTTGCTTTCTCACCACTTCCCGGGGTTAACCCCAAGTTTTACACAGGAACTCAAAAGGATATTAAGATATAGCTTAAAATAAAATAATGGTTTCTTTAAAGCAGACTTCTGAGGGAGAAAAAGAATATTGTGTAGACAGATTTTCTCGTAAGCCGCCAGCTTTTTCGTATTAACTCAGGATGTTCAGCTTTCTTCTACTGATAAACTTTTTTTTCTTTTTTACAAAGCTTCGTGATCAACACAGGATTGTATTTTGATTAACATATGAGCCTCGCGCGCGCGCGGGCGTGTGTGTGTGTATGTGTGTGTGTGTGTGTGTGTGTGTGTGTGTGTGTGTGTGTGTGTGTGTGTGTGTGTGTGTCTGGAGATGGAAGGATGGAGCGAAGATATTTTGAGTGGTCAGGGCCTAAGAAAGCAGGAGCGTGAAAGGCATGCTCGGGATAGAGTGAAGTGAAACGATGTGGTGTACAGGGAGCGACGTGCTATTAATAGACTGAACCAGGGCATGTGAAGCAGCCGGAGGAAACCATGGAAAGGTTTGTGGGGCCTGGATGTGGATAAGGAGCTGTGGTTTCGGTTCATTGCGCATGACATAATGGATTTGAGCGCATACGGTCTTTCTTAGTATGTTCTTAGCGCTACCTTGCTAACGCGGGAGTGTGGACAGTCGTCTGACTGTTAAGGCAAAAATCTTCACTGCCACAACTCTGTCCTAACCGTTAAAGTCTTGCCTGCAGGTTAGGTCAGTGTGTGTCATGGGTGCCTTATGGTGTGGATGACCCCTCTGTAAACAGGAGGAAAGGTGGAGTAAGTGTCTTTTTCTAAGTAGTCATTTGCATAGTGTAAACACAGATTTGGTTCGAGACACACACAAACCTTACCCCTTCATAATGGTTACTCGCTGTGTAAACACGTACAGTTCAACATGATAATAATGGTTTAAGGCCCCGTCTGTTAGTAACCAAAGAGATGGCAACCACATTTGTGAGATAAAATGGATTGGCTCGTGTTCCTGCTGTAAGTACTGACGGCATAGGAAGACTGCCCCTCCGTAAACACGGCATCTAATGGAAAGTTCCCATATAGGTACACATACCATAGAAGGTGAATAGAAACAGGCCAAAGGGTAAAAAAGAAAAAAAAAGAAAAGAGGGGGGTGGGAGGAGGCAGATATATGACTAGAAAATAAGATACCTGGAAACTTCACATCTGGGCAGTGACAAGTAATGTCCATTGTAGACTTTAAGCATTTGTTAGATCTGTTTTGACACGTATCTACGGTGTTTCTTTCAACCACTCTTACTTGGTAGATCTCTCATGATGGTGAGAATCCCGTTCAAGCAAAAAGGACTTGGGTGCATTCAGAACGCAGCTTTTCTTGTGACTGAATACCTGGATTATATCACTTCCTGACAATCTCTTTTCTAAGCTAAATATATTTTGGCCGTCAGCCAATTCTCGTAAAGTTTGTTCCTTCGGGTATCATTTTGGTAGCTCACAGTTGTACACTATTTGTTCTAATTATCTTCCTTTCATAGACAGTTGACCTAAAACATACTCACTATTCAGAGATGGGAAGAACCAGTGAATTGGAAGGAGTGAGAATTAGTTTCTTCGACTCGCATTCAGACGCCTTACCGAAGAAACTTTAAAATTTTGTTCTTTTTTGTATATTTACGTCTTCCACGCGATGGTTTCTAAGCTCTAGATGGTCGGTATACATTACATCTCTGTCTTATCGATCCCTCAGTTGCCATCTTTGAGTCTGTTTGTCAATGTGATTATGTCAACTTACTGCTGGAGACGCTCAGTTCGTGTTTCCTCTGTTTCCCAGCTTAGTATCTTGCAGCACAACCCATGATTGATGTCACAGATGTGTATGAGAAGGAAAGTCCCAAAACTCATCCCTTTGGCACACCACTTGTTACGTCCAATCATTCTCAGGCATGATCGTTAATCACTGCTAACAACTATGCTGTACACACATTTTCTGAGGTATAATGAATCGCAAATCCAAGATCATCTGGTAGTGTGGCCAGAGCGGTGGCCATGTTGGGGTTTTGATTGTTGGCGGAGGGTAGGAATGTGGTAGTGTGAGAGCAGGGACTGTGTTGGTGGTGAGGAGTGATCTCACGCTAAGCCCAACCCATTATGATACATTCTTATACGACAGGATATCTTCACGTAATAGGAGTTTTGCGGATAATAGGATACGTTTCCGGATAACAGAGACTTACCTGACGAAATAACTACGAGGGCTGCCGGCATATTGGCCGAGGAGAGAGAGGTCTGTGGTGTGGGAATATCTGTTCCTGGCTGTATGTTATGGCGTCTGTAGCTTGATGCCAACCATCATCCACCATCTGGAACACAGCCAATCTTAACCCAACGTTGGGGCCATAACGACCATATCCAAGACCCCGGACCATAGGGACATAATGTGACAATGACGAGCGTTACCATGTGTTCTTTTATCCTGTGTCGGGGGGAGGGGGGGGGAGCGTTACGTAAGAGCCTTACCAACCACATCTTTGTGGAGTCTTCGCCACGCCAGACGTAAACACTGAGTCTTGTATTACGTTGGGCTGCCCCGTCTAGGTTAATTGCTGTTAGGCTTATGGTAAATTACCCTCGGGAATAACACGTTTCCAAGACTTTCATCATAATGTGTGAGGGAAAACTGGATTCTTGAACCTGGTGGAACGTGATGACTCGCTTGGGGTCTGGAGCCGACTCGACGTTGATGACTTTTTGTGATGACTTGGAGCCAGATGAGGTCCAGACCTGACTCTGGGTTGATGACTTAAGACTCAGATGAGGGTAGACTTGACGTTGATGACTTTTCGTGATAACTTGGAGCCAGATGAGGACCAGACCTGACTCAGTGTTGACGACGACAGGTGATGATTTACAAGCAAATGAGATTCAGACTTGACGATGACGCCTTGTGTTGACTTTAAGTCAGACGAGACCAGAAACTGACGCACAAGCATGACCAACAAGAGGAAAAGGGTAGGCGGAGGGCGCCACTTAGGAACACTGTTATGTACGTGGTTATTGTGGAGCTTTATGATTTTAGGCTTGTACCCTACCATAACACTAATCCTCACCCTCGACCACGATTGCCCATCCCAACCACAGATATTATCATCCCACACCCGACGTTTTGTCTTGGGGTTAGTATCACATTTTCTCGTCTCTTTGAGTCATCCTAGTCTTACAGATATCCAGTTTCATCCTTTTTTTTTTTTTTTCTTGTTTCCTTTACCAGATTTCTGGTTCTGTCCGGAAATATCACTGTCGAATCCTTTCTGTAGACAGCCAGTGCCTGTCCCATCCTTCCTGTACACTGTCAGCGCCCCGTCCCGCCTCACTTCGCCTGTCTTTATTTTTTCCTTTCATAATCCAGAATCCAATTGGTCGTCCTCTCACCTGTCACTGCCACTACCCCGTCCACCAGTTTTTTCCTGTTTTATCCACACTGTCATCCCTGTTATCTCTTCCCTCATTATCATTTGAGTTGTTCTGCTTGTTTGACCGCTTCTCTTTACTTATTACCTCCTTGTTCATCGCAAACACATTCTGCCACACGAGTCTATACGTCCATTAGCTCTTCATTCCTAAACGGGTCTGCTGACCTTAATCCCTTCCTATATACCATCACCAGGTTCTGCTGGCCCTGATTCCCTCTCATGGCCCATCTCCAGCCTGGCCGTGGTCCACCACCCTGGCCTCCTATCATCAACATAGCCTAATCATCGGTTCGGCTTCGGGTGAGGGAGAATGTTTACATATTCCAGTTTTCTGTGAATATTTTCTTCATCGTTTTCGCCCTTCTTCCAGCACGTTTAATTACTGCCAACCCTTCCTTCTTGATGGTAAACTGTTCACATGCTGATCATGTGTTTATATGGGTCCTGTCGTGACTCACTGACCACTTCAGAGTGACCATGACTTATGTAAAGGTCGCTGTGAACTGATTGAGAAGGTTAGCCCAATATAGTCTACCGTCAGCTGTTACTTGCTTCTGTACTTTCGTCGCCCAGCTGGTGTGTCAGCAACACAAACATCGTGTAATGTGCTGACTTGGAAAGTGAACTTTGAATTTCTGTATAGAATGTTTTCATTTTATTCGAAGTTAATTTCAGCTAATTTTTCGTGTATTCAGACCAAAATTGTACATATATATCAGGTGTATTTGTTTGCGGCATTTATGGATCTAGAGAAAGCATAGTGATAGATATGCTCTGCGGAAGGTCTTAGGAAAATATAATGTGGGAGGAAAGCTTGTAGAAGCAGAGAAGTTTTTATCAAGGTTGTAAGGCGTGTGTACGAGAGGGAAGAGAGGAGAGTAAGTGGTTGCAAGTGAAGGTTGGCCTGCGTCAGGGGTGTGTGATGTCTCCACGGGAGTCTAATTTGTTTTTGGATGGGGTGGTGAGGAGGGTTAATGCGAGAGTCTTGCAGAGAGGGGCAAGTTCATATTTACTCTAAATATCCCTCCCTCACACACTCTTCCAAACTCTGTCACCAACTTCTATCAGCCACCAGTGCTGTATCATCAGCAAACGACAACTGACACTTCTTAGGCCCTCTAATACCCGATATGATGCATACTTGCCCCTCATCTCTTCTCTCTTCCCTCTCGTACGCACACCTTGATAAATACTTCTCTGCTAAAAGCTTTCCTCCCACACTGTATTTTCTTAAGACCCTATCATATGCTTTTTCGAGATCCATAAATGCACCATATATATATATATATATATATATATATATATATATATATATATATATATATATATATATATATATCCTCCGTATTTTCTGCGTGTCGTAAACGGCGACTAAAAGGGGAAGGAGCGAGGGGCTGGAAATCCTCCCCTCCAGTTTTTACTTTTCTAAAAGAAGGAACAGAGAAGGGGGCCAAGTGAGGATTTTCCTTCTTAAGCTCAGTCTTCTTTTCTTAACGCTACTTCGCTTACGATGGAAATGGCAAATATGTATAAAAAAAAAAAAAAAATATATATATATATATATATATATATATATATATATATATATATATATATATATATATATATATATATATATCGCTACCTCGCTATCGCGGGAAATGGCGAATAGTATAAATATATATATATATATATATATATATATATATATATATATATATATATATATATATATATATATATTTATTTATTTATCTGTTTATTTATCATACTTGATCGCAATTTCCCGCGTCAGCAAGGTAGCGCTAGAAACAAACGAAGAACGACCCATCCACTCGTATGCACATAAATGTACATAAACGCCCCCGTACACGCACATGTACATACATATACATATCAACATATATACATATACGTACTCATACACAGATATACATATGTACACATGTACATATTCATACTTGTTTGCCTTTATCCATTACTGGCGCTACCCCGCGCTACAGGAAACAGCATCGGTACCCAGGCTTCAGCGAGGTAGAGCCAAGAAAACAGACAACAAAGGCCACATTGGTTCACACTCAGTCTCTCGCTGTCATGTGTAATCCACCGAAACCTCAGCTCCCTTTCCCCATCCAGGCCCCACAGACCTTTTCATACCCCAGACGTTTCACATGTCCCGGTGTTGTACCGTAGATTACAAGATAACATAACAAGGCAGTTATCAAGATAATCTGGAGGTAAAAATCACTGTTTTTTCTGTATGATGTAATTTGACATGTTTGTGCGTCACATTACGCGTTGCCCCTGACCCGTGTGTGCGTCACGTAACGCGGTGCCCCTGACCCGTGTGTGCGTCACGTAACGCGGTGCCCCTGACCCGTGTGTGCGTCATGTGACTCAGTTACCCCTGAAGCATGATTGCATCACGTGACTCGGTGAACCCCTGACGCATAGTTGTGTCACGTGACTGTGACCTTGACGCATGTGTACATCACGTGACTATGTGACCCCCCCCCCCCCTTGGCTCTCGCACAAAGAAACCTGTCACATAGGTTAAAAAAAAAAATCTTTATATTATGTTTTTCGTGCGCACAGATGTAGAAAATGCCATCCACTATAGTTGTACAGAAGTGTTCGAACATGGACCCTTAACGG
The DNA here is from genome assembly GCF_036320965.1 of Panulirus ornatus. Taxonomy (NCBI): domain Eukaryota; kingdom Metazoa; phylum Arthropoda; class Malacostraca; order Decapoda; family Palinuridae; genus Panulirus; species Panulirus ornatus. The sequence continues at coordinate 63,626,244 of NC_092233.1, forward strand.
AGGGGGGAAATATGTGACTTTGTCTGACCCTGATCCTACTCCCTGGTAGCCCTCATCCCTCCTCGCTCAACACTATCGCAGTCTGCCGGCCCTGAATCCCACCCATAATCACCTTTGCTCGACTGAAATCAGAGTGTAGTTAAGTTCAGGTGTAGTGGTGAGCACGACGGAGGTGGCGGCTGACCCAAGTGCACAAAACGCCACCGTCTATTCTATTACCTATTTGATATTTCTCTCTCTCTCTCTCTCTCTCTCTCTCTCTCTCTCTCTCTCATCATCATCATCAGAGAAGCGTTGCGTGGTCTTAGCGATCGTGTCCTCATCCATACCTCACCTGGTCCTCTCTTATTGTCCTGATGTGATCATTTTTCCCCGGCCATCTGGCATCTGCCAAGTGCAGACTGACTCTCGCGTTTTCTTTATCTGCCGTTAAATAATTCATTATGTGTTTCCCCCGTCCAGTATTTTGCTATACTTTTCCTATGAGTCCATACCTCTCCCTCGCCCTACTTGCAGAGTTAACAGAATGTGGCAAATCTTTGTTGTACATCAAGAATTTTGAAGCTGAGCCTCCCATGATGTTTCCCTTGAGTAGGTGGTCAACGTCAAGGCCCCACAGTTGTCATCTCTGTACTTTATGCAGTTTCGGGGTGACCCTCTGCCCTAAAGCACCACTTTTCACTCAGCGGCTGTGAGTCTGTGTGACGTTGTGGGTCAGCAGTGCAGCGCGTGAAGAGTAAATCCTGTGACCTAAGTAAGCTCGGCGACCTTCTGGTGCACCCATTTCTCCCAGATGGATTCTAAGACCTCAAGTCTCCCAGGGTTCTCATAACCCTCAGTGTAGATGTGAGGTACAGTCGTCACTTACCCTCGTCTCATCCTGTCTACTCTCTGGGTTGGCCCTTCGTTATTTTCACCAAGAAGTCGATTGGGTTTGCCCTCGGCCTACGCTCTATGCGAATGGAAGGGGACCTTACCACCTCATTACCTCACAGACGTCACCAGAGCCATATGTGGCTTACACCACCTCCACTTACCTTGTTGTTCGCGTGCACGACTCTCTGGGCCAAAGAAGTGCTTCTTCTTCAAGTTCCACTTGAGTCTCATCAGGGCTTATCCTCTCAAGTCCTCTTAGTCTACAGAGGACTAATTTACGTTGACATTATCTTGACCCCATCCTGAGGAAGTGTTTACATTTTGGCTGTATCTGTATACACATTGGACTGGGGGGGAGAGGTTATGGAGGGGTGAAGCAGGGGGAAAAACACCATCAGTGTGTGTCTGTGTCCAGGGCAGGAAGAGGAAAAGTGTGGAGGTGTTATGGAAGACGAGAGACCTGGTGATTGAAACTTGGCCGTGTGTGTGTGTGTGTGTGTGTTTTGGGGGGGCTTCCCCCAGAGGTTGGGCTGACGAAGACGTAGGGTGTGCGTTGGGGTAGATGGAAGGAGGCCCTTCATTCCCCTCCCCCTTCCCCCACCACCACCTAACCTGCAGGCAGAAATGAAATTACAGACTTTTTCCTCTCTTCTTCGTGACGACATGTTTGTCTGGTGTGCCAGCGTACTGGACCAGTATACCATCATCGTGATGGGGTGGCATCATCGTGATGGGGTGGCATCTCCGTGATGGGGTGGCATCACCGTGATGGGGTGGCATCACCGTGATGGGGTGGCATCACCGTGATGGGGTGGCATCATCGTGATGGGGTGGCATCTCCGTGATGGGGTGGCATCTCCGTGATGGGGTGGCATCATCGTGATGGGGTGGCATCACCGTGATGGGGTGGCATCACCGTGATGGGGAGGCATCATCGTGATGGGGTGGCATCATCGTGATGGGGTGGCATCATCGTGATGGGGTGGCATCTCCGTGATGGGGTGGCATCATCGTGATGGGGTGGCATCACCGTGATGGGGTGGCATCACCGTGATGGGGTGGCATCACCGTGATGGGGTGGCATCACCGTGATGGGTGGCATCACCGTGATGGGGTGGCATCACCGTGATGGGGTGGCATCACCGTGATGGGGTGGCATCACCGTGATGGGGTGGCATCATCGTGATGGGGTGGCATCATCGTGATGGGGTGGCATCATCGTGATGGGGTGGCATCTCCGTGATGGGGTGGCATCATCGTGATGGGGTGGCATCACCGTGATGGGGTGGCATCACCGTGATGGGGTGGCATCACCGTGATGGGGTGGCATCACCGTGATGGGGTGGCATCATCGTGATGGGGTGGCATCACCGTGATGGGGTGGCATCACCGTGATGGGGTGGCATCACCGTGATGGGGTGGCATCACCGTGATGGGGTGGCATCATCGTGATGGGGTGGCATCACCGTGATGGGGTGGCATCATCGTGATGGGGTGGCATCATCGTGATGGGGTGGCATCATCGTGATGGGGTGGCATCACCGTGATGGGGTGGCATCATCGTGATGGGGTGGCATCATCGTGATGGGGTGGCATCACCGTGATGGGGTGGCATCATCGTGATGGGGTGGCATCACCGTGATGGGGTGGCATCATCGTGATGGGAACATCATTCTGGTTATATAAATGTGACATTAAGTTTTCATACATAATGACATGACTGGATTGTGATCTACCGTTGGAAAGTTTGTTGAACACATGTTTGTTGAGATGAAGTCACTTGTGACCCGCACGACGGTCAAGCCTTGGCCTGTTAAGTTAGATATTATTTTCGAAGTCGTTGATTTGGATCATGCCTGGCGAGGTCGTTAAGTTAGATCATGACTAATGAGGTCGTTAAGTTGGATCATGCCTAACGAGGTCGTTAAGTTGGATCATGCCTAACGAGGTCGTTAAGTTGGATCATGACTCACGAGGTTGAACCATCATCCCATTAATCAGGTCACAATTTAGAGAGTGCATCACCCACACAACGACCTTGTCATCCGTCGTGGCTTATGTACCCGGGAATCGGCTCGTACGTCATTGGTCGGCTCACACGTCATTGGTCGGCTCACACGTCATTGGTCGGCTCACACGGCATTGGTCGGCTCACACGTCATTGGTCGGCTCACATGCCATTGGTCGGCTCACACGTCATTGGTCGGCTCACACGTCATTGGTCGGCTCACATGCCATTGGTCGGCTCACACGTCATTGGTCGGCTCACATGTCATTGGTCGGCTCACACGTCATTGGTCGGCTCACACGTCATTGGTCGGCTCACATGTCATTGGTCGGCTCACATGCCATTGGTCGGCTCACACGTCATTGGTCGGCTCACACGTCATTGGTCGGCTCGCATGCCATTGGTCGGCTCGCACGTCATTGGTCGGCTCACATGCCATTGGTCGGCTCACACGTCGATGACCCGGGCATGCGTCACAGTTCCGGTCAAGCACCATAAGACAGACGGCACAATGGAGGCCAGCCAGCACATAACGCGTCATGGGTCACATTATGGCTGAGTATCACAAGGTAGGGTCGTCTTAGGTCAGGTCAAGTTCGTTACAGCGAAGGTCACCAGGTTTTAGATTTAGGATTAGGTCACGTTGATGACGTCTTGTTACATTCTGGAAGGTCTGAAGAGAGCTTTTGTACAGTGTTCCGTGTTCCTGTAGAACTGAGTTCCGTGTTCCTGTGTTTCTTTTATGGCATTGATGTTTAGCTTTTCCCGTGGCACAGCTGACGCGCCCCCCGGGGCACCCGTGATCACCCCCAGACCCACCCCAGCAGACAACCCGCACCCACCCCCTATGCCCTCACCTGAGGCTAGGCGACCCCACCCCTGCCTCCTACCTGACTGATGGGCGAGCCATGGCGTGAATGAGGAGCCTGGAGGTGGGTAAGGCGAGGAGAGAGGGTCGAGAGTGGCGGCGGCGACGGGCGGGCAGTGGAGGGCAGCGGTCGGACGCGTGCTGGGGGACGCACACCCACCGTGGGGGAGTGGCAACGGCCGAGCTCGGGCGTGAGAGGACACAGGTCGGTTGTGACTGGTGACCCCGGGTGATGGTGAGGGAGGCCGGCACTCTCCTGGTGAGCGGCCGGGCCACCGGCTGAACCTGCGGCGGGCGCGTGTCATGGTGAGGCCACACTAGCGGCATGTCGCCCTCCTACCGCCTGGCCCCCAGACCCTGCCGGGCGCCGTGGCTGCCGCCGCGGTGACTACTGCGTCCTGGACATGAACTGAAATTGCGTGTCGCTAGAGGACGCGTGGGTGCGAGGGCTCCTAGGCACGGGCCCAAGGGACACCCCCCGGCCGCCCCCAGGGGCCCCGGACCTGCTCGCCCACGCCGGCTGGGCGGCCCAGGGGCGGGGGGCGGCCATGAATGGGCGGGTGTTACATCAGGAGGAAGTGGTGCGCGTCCACGTGGCCACGACCACGAGCACGACGGCCGCCTGTAGCACCTCCAACAACGGTCGGCCGCCGCCACCGCCGCGCCGCGCCATCCTATTGGATCAGCGCGGTGGCCGCATCGCTGGACCGCTCATGGCGGAGGCGGGAGGAGAGTTCACCTTCGAGCTGATCGAGAACTACCCGACCCTGGGGCTGTCGGCGGTGCAGGACGGGTCGGGCACGATCATCAACTGGCGCGGGATGAGGGGCACCTCGCGCGTCCAGCGGTGCAACCGACGCGAGAAGGACTTCCTGGAGCAGGAGGCCAACCGCTCGCCCAGGACGCGGCCATCCGTCCTGGACCCTTACCTGCCCACCTTCCAGCACCTGCTGTGTGACCTTGACCTCGTGGCTTCGTCACTTCACCTCAAGAACTACCCTGTGTGTGAGAACGATGTCTACGATGTCAACAGTGAGTGTCGCGCGGGGAGGGGGAGGCGAGGAGCCCGTCCTCACACTCCCCACCCCCTACCCTTCCCCCATCACCCCATACCCTTCCCCCTTCACCAGTATCCTTCCCGCTTCACTCCATACCCTTCCCCCACGACCCTTCCCCCCTTCACCAGCCCCCCTCTATCCCCCCAGGGCTGGACCACAACCACACCCGCCCCAGTGTATCGGCGTTGGTCCAGCCCGTCAGTGCAGACTGGTATGTATACTGTGTTCAGGACAGTGTAGACTGGTATGTATACTGTGTTCAGGACAGTGTAGACTAGTATGTATACTGTGTTCAGGACAGTGTAGACTGGTATGTATACTGTGTTCAGGACAGTGTAGACTGGTATGTATACTGTGTTCACGACAATGTAGACTGGTACGTATACTGTTTTCACTTACAGTAACACCATTCTCCCCCAACATGCGTAAGCTATCTCCCCCCCTCCGTCCTCCCCTCCCAACAGGATAACACTAACACACACATCCCTTCCCTCCTCCCTCTATCCCGTGCACCTCCCCCCGCCCCCTCATAGTGGGACCCCCTCTATCCCACACTAATGTCTTAGGTTTTCAGTCACGCATCACTTCCACAGTCCCAGCTAACTCCCACACAGTCACGCTTTACACCCACATAGTCACGCTTTACACCACCACAGTCACGCCTCACTCCCCCACACTCACGCCTCACTCCCCCACAGTCACGACTCACTCCCCCACAGTCACGCCTCACTCCCCCACAGTCACGACTCACTCCCCCAGTCACGCCTCACTCCCACACAGTCACGCCTCACTCCCCCACAGTCACGCCTCACTCCCCCACAGTCACGCCTCACTCCCACACAGTCACGCCTCACTCCCACGCAGTCACGCCTCACTCCCACACAGTCACGCCTCACTTCCCCACAGTCACGCCTCACTCCCACACAGTCACGCCTCACTCCCCCAGTCACGCCTTACTCCCACACAGTCACGCCTCACTCCCACACAGTCACGCCTCACTCCCACACAGTCACGCCTCACTCCCACACCTGTGCTCAAGGATTTCCCCCTCTCTCCCACAGTGTCCGTGCCACCGCCGGATGGGGGCGTGGAAGAGGACCGAGACCGGACGGAGACCCGCGGTCCGCTTCCCCCCGGACCGCAGATCACGGACCACCAGGCCCGGGCCGCACTGCTGGCCCATGTGGCTGATCGCTGCTGCTGGGGCTCTGGGGCCGCCAAAAAGATGGCCATAGTTAAGATTAACTATGATTCCGCTTTCCACGTGAGTACCTGTTGTCATGACCTGCCTGGGTCAATACCTGTTAGCATGACCTGCCTGGGTCAATACCTGTTGTCATGACCTGCCTGGGTCAATACCTGTTGGCATGACCTGCTTGGGTCAATACCTGTTGCCATGACCTGCCTAGGTCAATACCTGTTGGCATGACCTGCCTGGGTCAATACCTGTTGGCATGACCTGCCTGGGTCAATACCTGTTGGCATGACCTGCCTGGGTCAATACCTGTTGCCATGACCTGCCTGGGTCAATACCTGTTGCCATGACCTGCCTGGGTCAATACCTGTTGGCATGACCTGCCTGGGTCAATACCTGTTGCCATGACCTGCCTGGGTCAATACCTGTTGCCATGACCTGCCTGGGTCAGTACCTGTTGCCATGACCTGCCTAGGTCAATACCTGTTGGCATGACCTGCCTGGGTCAATACCTGTTGCCATGACCTGCCTGGGTCAATACCTGTTGGCATGACCTGCCTGGGTCAGTACCTGTTGCCATGACCTGCCTGGGTCAATACCTGTTGCCATGACCTGCCTGGGTCAGTACCTGTTCCCATGACCTGCCTGGGTCTGTACGCATGTCTCTTAAAGTTGGGAAGGTTATACGAAGAAGGAAAGACAAAAGGAGGAAGAGAATTCCAAAATTTAGCCGTTTGACAGGTCTCATAACGGTGTGTCCTCGAGTGACCGATCTCCACATAAAAACTGTAGGAAACAGAGACCAGACGCGTGCCTCGCGTCCATGTCTCAGGGGTGGGGATATGTGCAGGCAACACATGAGAACTATAGAAAATAGAGAGAGAGAGAGAGAAGAGAGAGAGGAGAGAGAGAGAGAGAGAGAGAGAGAGAGAGAGAGAGAGAGAGAGAGAGAGAGAGAGAGAGAGAGTAGCAACATGACGGCAGGAATGAGAAGGTTGAAGAGAGGTGATGCCAGGAGAATTAATGAGAGGGAAGGTTTATGATTCCAGTGTGGTTAATAGACAGCTGGAGGATGAGCTACTCTAAGTGTGAGACCAGTGCTTCATGCTCGGCAAGATAAAACCTCTCTAGGTATGCAACACCTGTGCTCACAAGGAAAATGATTACGTTCTGAGAAGCAGATTTTGCCGTGCTGATCATGCTGGGTTTTGAGGAGAGAGAGAGAGAGAGAGAGAGAGGCAAGATATGGTTATGGCCATCATGTTTATGTGTTGAATTGTGTTGTTATGAAATTGAGCTGAGGGAAATGAATGATTCTAGGAGGAAGATACAGGAAGAAATTACGTTGTAGCACTGTTATTACGACAAGGTAGCTACTTCCCCAATCTGAGATGCTGCATAGGTCCGAAGTGAGAGATGATATGTGTTCATTGTGAGAAAGAGAACTAATAGTAGCAGTAGGAGGAGGAGGAGGGGATGTGGAGCTGATGTATTCACACTGGAATCATCAGCATCACAGTGGATAGAGGTGGAAGTGGAGGAAGAGTAGATCATTTAATGAGACAAGAAAGTGATTACGTGATAGGATAAGTTGTTGAGAAAGACCATTGTTCATATGATAGCAGTGGCATGTTCACCTCATTGATAGTGGTGATGACCGGGTGAAAGTGATGTGAATATGATGGTAGGTACAAGTGACCACTTTAAGATGAATGTGAGCGTGACGGTCGCAAACATGAACTGAAAATGAATGCATGAAAATAGAGCGTAAGAGTCGGGTTTCTCACAAGGCTAATATAGATTATTGAGAAATAGATCTAAGAGGCATTTTTGTTTAGAATGTTTACAAGAATGAGTAAGTATTATAAGCATGAGAGGAACTGAGACGAAATTTGTTTTGCCCGTGTGAGGGCGGTTTATCTGCTTAAACAGAGACTGTACACTGAAGGTGTGTAGTACAGTCGCTATGTAGATAGAGACGATATATAGATGGAGATGATTTATAGATGGACAGAGTGGGCGAGCTGGTGCATTCAGAAGGATTGAGGGGGATTATCTTCCGTCGGGGGAAGGGATTGTTGTATAGTGTGTGGGGGGAAGGGAAGGAAGGATTTTTTTTTTACATTTCTTTAGTGTTGTGGGAGAGAGTGAGGGAGGGAGGAAGTCTCGGGCAGGCCCAGAAGTGTGGTGTGGGACGGCCAGTCACCATCACGGACCTGACGGATGGGACAGAATAAATGTATGGAAGTGGTGATGTGAAGTGGTTATTGTAGGGGATTAGGATATGTGGTTAAGTAGTTGGCTAAGCAAAATATTATATGCGGTGGAAGATCTCTCTCTCTCTCTCTCTCTCTCTCTCTCTCTCTCTCTCTCTCTCTCTCTCTCTCTCTCTCTCTCTCTCTCTCTCTCTCTCTCTCCTTGGGGTGCAGTTATATCCGCCGGGATCAAGATACGGGGCTGTAGATCACAGGTGAAGTCATGTCAAAGCAGGAATCTTGCTCATGAGAGAATGGTAATATGCATGTATATAATCATACTTGATCGCCGTTTTCCGCGTTAGCGAGGTAGCGCCAGGAACAGACGGAAAAAAGGTCACATTCGTTCACATCCATTTTCTAGCTGCCATGTGCAATGCACCAAAACCAAGGCTCCCTATCCACATTCAGGCCCCACACTCTTTTCCATGGTTTACCCAAGACGTTTCACATGCCCTGGTTCAGGCCAGTGAATGCGCGTCAACCTCTGTAAACCACATCGTTCCAATTCACTCTATCTTGTGTACGCCTTTCAACTTCCTGCATGTTCAGGCCCCGATCGCTCGAAATCTTTTTCACTCCATCCTTCCATCTCCAATTTGGCCTCCCGGTTCTCCTTGTTCCCTCCACCTCTGACACATATATCTTCTTTGTCAACCTCTCCTCACTCATTCTGTCTCCATGTCCAACCCATTTCAGCACACCCTCTTCAACTCTCTCTCTCTCTCTCTCTCTCTCTCTCTCTCTCTCTCTCTCTCTCTCTCTCTCTCTCTCTCTCTCTCTCTCTCTCTCTCTCTCTCTCTCTCTCTCAGCCACACTTTTGTTACCACACATCTCTCTTGCTCTCTTATCACTTACTGATCAAACCACTTCACACCTTACATTGTTCTCTTTCATTTCATTTCCAACACATTCACCCTCCTCTGCATATCCCATGCCTCGCAAACGTACAACATCGGCGTGACTTCTATATCTTCAGACATACGTGTCTTCGTTCCCTCTCCCACCCTGTGACTCACTTCCGCTTCTACGGTTTCACTCACTGCCATGTCCACTGCCAGGTATCTAAAACACTTCACTTCCTCCACGTTTTCTCCCTCCAAACTTATATTCCAGTTAACATTTCCTTGTATCCTTCTCAACCTAATGACCTTACTTTTATTCACATTCACTCTCGGCTTCCTTCTTTCACGCACTCTTCCAAACTCAGTCACCATCTTCTGCAGTCTCTCATTCGAATGTGCCACCAATGCTGTGTCATCAGCAAACAACAGTAAATGCATATATGTACAAGACTGTTCAGGCGTTGTAGATCTAGACTTGTGGTTCGAACCCGTTTTGAAAATCATGTCCCACGATTTGAGTGGGGTTGGGTTGTGGGGGGGTGCATACATATGTTGTACTAATTCAGTGTCGGTAGAGTCGAACCCTCATCAGGAAAGCATTACCAGGCCATTAGGAACCAATAAGCCACCATGATGTATGTCATGACGCTCCTCGTCATGCACACACCAAAACTTGTGAGTCTCACACACACACACACACACGCACACACACACGCACACACACACACACACACGCACACACACACACACACACACACACACACACACACACACACACACAGCTTTTTACCTTCGAAGTTGCAGCTCGCCTTGAGACTCAGTGTGTTATAGTGAGGTAAAGTTCTAGATTTCATAGAAGTGTTGTGGTGCAGACTTGCTAATTACTGTCCATCAGCAGCGCAGCATATGATGAACTGTGGCCATCTGATGTACTGTACATCAGCAGGGCAGCATATAATGAACTGTGGTCATCTGATGTACTGTACATCAGCATGGCAGCATATGATTACTGTGGCCATCTGATGTACTATACATCAGCAGGGCAGAATATGATGTACTGTGGCCATCTGATGTACTGTACATCAGGAGGGCAGCATATTATGTACTGTGGCCATCTGATGTACTGTACATCAGCAGGGCAGCATATTATGTACTGTGGCCATCTGATGTACTGTACATCAGCAGGGCAGCATATTATGTACTGTGGCCATCTGATGTACTGTACATCAGCAGGGCAGCATATTATGCACTGTGGCCATCTGATGTACTGTACATCAGCAGGGCAGCATATGATGTACTGTACATGAGTACATCCTTCCCATTGTCTCGGGGCTGTTGCTTCCTCCTCGTTGTAGAGCCGGGGTCTTGTCGTCACACTTGATGTGTCATACTTACATCACGTACTGAAGACTGAAGCTCGTCCCTCATCCCAAACATCACACTTCACCTGGAGATCTCCTCTACATAAACTTAGTTTGTTTGTTTTTCTTTCTTTCCAAGTTCCGTCACGCGTCGTGTTAGCGCAGTGACCCTCTGTAAGGGTGGAGCTTGGCGGGTGGAAGGGGAAAGGTGTTGTCCCGCCGGGTGGCTCATTCATCCACATTCTTCCACCAGGTAGCTGCGGTCCCCCCTCCCCCCCCCCCCTCTCTCTCTCTCTCTCTCTCTCTCTCTCTCTCTCTCTCTCTCTCTCTCTCTCTCTCTCTCTCTCTCTCTCTCTCATGGAAGAGCCACATGGCTGAGGCAGGAGTTCAGGGAAGTTGATGGTACGAGGGACTCGCGTGGGACTCATGATGACGTCACGATCGCTCGACTTGTCTTACGAGGACGAAGTCATGGACGATGCCCGAGGGTCTTTTAAGGTCTCATCCTCGACCATCTTATGTGTTATTGTGAGTTCTTCTGTTATTGAGGAAATACATATGGCCGTCACACCTGAAGCTAAATGTCCTACAGATGTAGTAGTGTTATATATGACAGACGATACAACAGTACATGTTTCTGATCAGCTTGGTGATGACGATAGCTCAGCACTTGAACTATTCATCACTCGGGAACACTGGAGAAGGACCAGTGGTTGTCTGGCACTGTTGGCTGGCTGGCCCTTACCTCAGCCCGACGCTGTCACTGCTTCTCATTGGCTTCACTGCCACTGTTGTCAGCTGGCCTCACCTCCGCCAGATATGCACTCCTGACTCTGACAGGCTTTCGTGAGGGTGGAGGGTGGGGGGGGGGGGGGGGTTGTTTATCTCAAGTTGTGCAGGTACATGCGTGCCGTGGGCCTTGTTATGTACAACCACTCGAACCTCCGTCTTCTGGCCTAGACGTTGCTCTCTGACCACAACGCTGGTTTCTGGCCACAGTATTGCTCTCTGGCAGCGCCGCCACGCTAGTAACTTTGTGGCGTAACTCACCATCGTTAGTGTGTTCCTCCATGATACCTGCGTCAGCGTGCGGTGTCAACCACCCTCAGGTGTTACTGGGTCGTGTGATCCACTCACCTTGGTTCGAAGTCAATGAAAACGATCACCTATGCATATATTTTGAATAAATTTCCTCATGGTAATAGGGATAAAAACAATGATGATTTAACAAGTCGGTATTGTTAGTCAGTTCTATATTGATCATTTCCTTTCATAATAAAGTTCTGTCAGGGAGTTCGAGCAGGACTGGGCGAGGGATACGGTCCTTCATGCAAGCTTGCCACGCTGGGTCACGACCACGTAATGTCAACAGGACTAAACTCCATAATACAGAAGCAAAACACTCATGTTTGTTTTGCTTGGACAGTCAGATGGTGTTTTATTATCTCGGTTCGAGACGTGTTGCTCGGACGATGCGACACTGGATCTAGAACGACCCTGGAGAAGTTAGTTCAACTGAGATCATATGTGATCAACGCTGTGTTGTGGGAGGGTATGGACGACACACGTCTTGCCCGAAATATATTACATTCTGATCGGCATCTAATTGTTATATATATATTCATATTTATTTTGCTTTATATATATATATATATATATATATATATATATATATATATATATATATATATATATATTCATTTATCTATTTATTTATTATACTTTGTCGCTGTCTCCCGCGTTAGCGAGGTAGCGCAAGGAAACAGACGAAAGAATGGCCCAACCCACCCACATACACATGTATATACATACACGTCCACACACGCACATATACATACCTTTACATTTCAACGTATACATACACGTACATATACATATATACACATGTACATATTCATACATGCTGCCTTCAGCCATTCCCGCTGTATAACGTATCTTTAAAACTTAATGTCGAGATTGAGCAACCCAACATCTATTTCTCAGGAAAAAAAAAAAGAGGGTTGACCAAATCTCAATACGTACAGAATATGAATAAACAAATATCTGCGGACACAGCAGCAAGTCACCTATCACCAACAAAAAAAAAAAACTCCGCTGACCCTCAGACCCACATTTCACTATATTATAGTGGGCATTTTTCTATATTCTGTGGACACCAGTACACGACGCCGTTACAGAGTTACGGCCGCGCGCGCGCGCGCGTCACCAGTACAATAAGCCCGTCACGCCAGTACAGTAATGGCATAATTTTTCATATTGTCCTAACGGGGGGCAGCTGTCTCACTCACCCCACGACTCGTGGAAAAAAAGATACTCTACAGCAATCACCACGGGGGGAGTACAGTGATATACGCTAGGGGTGGCCGCAGGGTCGACATTCCTTTTGCAACATTACTCCCAAGAAGCTTTAAGACAAGAGTGGATGATTATGCTGTTCCCGCCATTTGCTGACTTATGTCTCCCACGCAGCTTGCATGTACGGTACTTTCCTACCCCCGGCCGCTGGATAGCCAGACGTACAATGTACATCATTGAGATGGAAGGCGCTACGCGGTAAATGGTAAATCTCAGTTTCTTATCCTTTCAAGTCATCAGGTTTGGCAGTTGTCGTTCTGGTACAGCTCTTGAGAAGTTCAGCCCAAAACGACAACTTTCGTGGGATCGCGCTACCCCAAATCTACCGTGTAGTGCAAGGTACTCACCTACTGTTTACTGTTGCACAGAATATAGATAGGTCAGTCTTTCAAACACATTTAGGTTGAAAGTTAGGTTAGATCCACGACCAGAGATCGTGATAATGACTGCAAGAAAGTGAGCATTTCTTGTAAAAAATGTGGAGGGTACGTTTTATGGTGTACAGATGTCAAGTCACGTTGCAGGACACACATGTTTTCCCGGCCAGCTAAGAGAGGGACACTAGAATCGAAAAAGGAAGAAACATAGAGGCAAACATGCAAGATATTCTTTTTCAGACGAAGGAAAAAGTAACCATTGGTGTACCGCTGGGTCCTTTCGTAGGACTGCCACTGTTCCTGATATTATAAAGATCTTTATGAATGCCAGAGTGATAAACAGCTGAGAGGAGAAATAGGACAAATTATGTGAAGAATTGAGCCTTTGAAGATTTAAGACTGCGACAGAAAAATATACATTGTGACGGGGCAACACAAGTGTAAACCCTTCTCCTCTATATGTACAAATAGGTCAGCATAGGACATGTGCTCTCGTATGGACTTTGTTTATTGGTCAGGATGAGCAACTTGACGTCTGCTGTTAACATCTTAGTGGTCGCAGGTGGGCTAAAAATAGAGTCAGCTGATTTGATTATGTTGGACGTTCAGTATAATTCAACGAGAAAAATATTCAGACACGAATCATTGGCAAAGTGGTGTAGCCATTTTTGTTTGTTTCTAAACAGTTTTTCTTCAGTAATATTATGTTTTTGTTCAGAAAATCATGTCATCAAACCACTTCCGACCATCATATATGTGACATTGTAAACAGTCACAGGTCATGGTTCATTCAAGGGGGTGGAGGAGGACCCATTCTCTACATATGCTACATTTCTGTGACTGGTTACCCAGACCCTCCCAGATTATGATGTCTGGGTATGTAATTGAATCATAAATAAGTGAAATAAGCATTTAGTAGGTCACTGATGTAAGAGTGACCACAGCTAATAAAAGCTAGTTGAGTAATTACTATGATGTAATGCCTTTTATTGCCGGCCACATATCACATGAGATGGTTCGGTCATATGCGAGACCCAGCCGTGTGGCTAGGCTAGTTAAAGCTGGCTAACTACCCAGCTATGGCGCGCCACGGACATATTAAAACATCAAGTCCGACAAAGAAGCATCCAGAGTGGTAATTTATGGATTAATTACAATTAGCATAGATTTATGAGTGCTACGGCTGGCCACAGTGTGTCCTCTCAAATGGGTATCGTCCCCAAAAAGTAATGCTATTATGGTGGTCATTCAATACTATGGTTGTGTTGCAGGTGCCTTGATTATATCGTTCATGACAGAATGTAATAAGAAATTACATCAGAAAAAATACTCAGGAGGATATGAATAACCCCAGTTTCAGTGCACTGCTTGCCTGGGGTCTCTTCTCTTCTGTGGTATAACGTACCTTCAAATGTAATCATGGTGAACAAAAAACGAAGATAGTGCGATGGCAACATTAAATTTTAAACTACTGATAAAATTTTCTATTTTTTACGTGATGATTGATTGGTCCAAATTTCCTTAAGTGTATGAGTGATTTTTTTATGTATCTGGTCACGTATCTATATATACGCCCCTGCATACTTAGGTATGGATGTACCGGTATTCTACAACAGAAACATTAGCTAGGCTTGGCTAGTATTAAGATAGATATCCATTCTTATAGTGATGGAAGATTGGTTTTTGTGCCAGGTCTTGCCTTGTCTTTCCCCGCTCCCCACCCACACCTTTGATGATTATAGGAGGGTTAGATATAAGATAAGATGACTTTATTGTATAGTTGTATATCATGATACAAAACTATATTCTTTCTGGCAAGAAGTTCAATTCAGGGTACCATGTCTGAGACCTTGTTTGTTAACACACCCTCTGCCAGACCAGTTACTCGCACACCCTCACATAGTGTAATGCTTAAGACAGTACGGTTCCTAACCAGACCCTAACCCACCGTAGGCTTAAATAGGTCGAGATAATAGGAATTTTGTTTTTATTAAAAAAAAAAAAAAAACTTAATCAAACACACGAAGCGACCGAGGGGCGCTGACTGCGTTGCTCTTGAAGCTACGAAATGTAAACAAGCAGCCAACATGGACGCTCCAGGCCCTACAACATTCTTCATTCTTGCCTGCCGCTGATACAGTAAGAATACAGTTATTCAGTAGATTCTGTTGTAAATCATTACAGTCTCATAGACACATCTGACGAGGTTTTCACCGTACAGTGTGTGATAATATCGTAATTTATCAGAGTCTGTTGCAACTTAACAAATTATCATCGACACAAATGACGTCTTCCCTGTACAGTGCGTAACAATTCGTAAACTTCTGCTGTACTTCATTACAAAATCATACTCGCACCTGGCGACGGGAAAAGGATATTGCATAGTGATTATCAAATTCTTTCTAGAAAATTGGAATA